>NC_091175.1:4380998-4393498 GCF_040958095.1 Procambarus clarkii | reverse complement strand
CTCACTGATCACTTTGATATTTTCTTCTCCTACTACCCCTGTTCTTTTGGTGTGTATATTTATCTAACTTTATTTAAAAATGCCATTACACAAAAAAAGTTACAATATTGATTACATGCAGGGTACAAGGCTGCTTGTCACAAATTGTATAGCTCCTCCAGCTCCTCAGATGGTGGGCAGGAACCATAGATGCAGTGAGCATTTCCTCTCTGGATTGCCACACTAAGGCGCTGAAAGAGAAAATTGGCAGCTCTAGGGTCTCTAGTTGTTTCGATTAGCTTAGACCCCCAACTCCTTCAAAAAGCTAGCAGCACTTTTACCCCAGGCACCAAGTGTCTCTGAGGCAATGGGGACAAAATTGTAATGGTGCTCAAGGTCTCTGTATTTACGTGACTTGGCTGCTTCCCGGTGATTGGCAGCTCCTGCTTGTGTAGCACTGAAGTCAACATAGGTGTTGGCTAAAGTTGAAACGCAAGTGTAGTCCCACACCAACTGTCTACCATTCTTCCAGGGGTTCACCGTGATTCCGTCTGGGCGACCAACAGGCTCATTAGAGTTGCGGGACATTAGGTAACGGGGCTCTCTCTCTGCTGGACAACCGGCTGTGGTAAGGCTTCTCTTAATAATGTCGTTAACCTCGCCATGTTTTGCATGAAATCCTCCTGTCCTTTGGCAGAGAAAGCCATGCCGTCCGTACCTGTCGGCCTCTGCCTCGCCGCAAATACACCCGTATTCGGTGTGGATTGGGGCAGCGAGGCGGAGAGCCACGGCAATTCGGAGGGCCTGCGGTGTGAGACGGGTGCCGGTTGCTGACATTGGGTTGCAAATAGGAAGTCGCCTGCTTGGGGAGCTGCTACAGCTCTAAGTCGGACAGTGTCATGTGGTGTTGTCGCAGCTTCTTGGTCGGCAATGGGGCGATCCCAGCTGGATTGCTTATGGGTTTCAGAAGGCGGTGGTTGGGGTGCTGGTCCTGCGAGAGAGACCCATTTGGTTGTGCAGTCTGTGAAGCTGGGATCATGTACCCCTGCCCGTTGAACTAGGTGCTCAGGTAGGATTTCCTTCACCAAATTGTCAGACGCCACTGAAGAGGACAGGAATGCTGGTACAGCAATTTGTGTTGCTGTGTGCACGCCAAGGCCCCCGAGTCTGACAGGAAGGGAGGCCCTGTTTTCACTGTGAGTCGCTGAGGGAAAGATTGAGGGCTTTTTCTAGTGTTGATTTCAGCAAGCTGTCATACTCTTCTAATTTAATATTGTTGAAAGATGGCGAAAATCTTGGAAAGTAGGTCAGCCTGGGGAGGGACAAGTATCTGGTGATGAGGTAAAGTGCATCATGAGCATCGATGTCTTTAATCCTCTCGTTCATCCTCTTCAGGTCAGTGATCTTCTTACCAAGGACCACGTAGATGGCATTTCTTCCAAGAGGAGCACCTAGGGTGTGCTGTCCTCAGGGTTGGTTGTATGAATGTCGGGCAAAACAACTTTTATTTGCTCTATTATGTGCTGGTTAGTGGAGGTTATTTCGCACTTTGAAGAGTTCAGGGTGAGGCCTAGACTTGCTCCTTGCTCCTGAATTATTCTTAAGCCGTCCAAGAGTGAAGCTGGGGAGCCGGCTAGAGTAGAGTGGGAGCTGGTCGGCCGAGCGACAGCACACTGGACTGTGATCCTGTGGTCCCGGGTTCGGTCTCGGGCGCCGGCGAGACACAAGGGGTAGAGTTTCTTTCACCCTATGCCCCTGTTACCTAGCAGTAAATAGGTACCTGGGTGTTAGTCAGCTGTCACGGGCTGCTTTCGCGGGGGTGGACCGTCGTCCAAAAACCAAATATTGAGCTCACTGGACAGGTTTTCGGTGACTTCCTTGATGACTAGGCAGAAAAGAAAAGGAGCAAGGGGGTCACCCTGTTGGACACCTTCTTGTGATTCAATTTCATGTTCCCCGAATAGCAGAGTTAGATTCTTGTATGATTTTACAAACGGGTAGATGGAAGGAAAAAGGCGATGAACCGCACTAAGTACTGCATCCCTTCTAACCAGATTGAAACATATAAGCATATATATATATATATATATATATATATATATATATATATATATATATATATATATATATATATATATATATATATATATATATATATATATATACGATACTAGATGTGATAAGGTTCGAGCTCCTGCTGTCTGAGGTTCGAACCCTTCACGATGAAGAGTTTTTCTGATGCATATTGCTTGGGGAACTTTCAAGCTAATCGTATAAATGATGCTCGCCTTTTCTTCACATAGTGAACTGATTAGATGAAAATATCTGTGCCCGTTGGCCACCGAGTGCTGGTGGCAATTGGGTCAAAAGTCTAACAAACTTTCAATTTTTGTAATAGTCAATTGTGGTCTAGTAGGCATGGTACTAGTTATGCTAAGGTGTATGGAGCATCTGGTTTTCTGAGGTTCGAACCGTTCACGAGGAAGTATGTTTGTGATGCATGTGGCTTGGGGACCATTCAAGCTTTTCGTATATATGTACATATATATAATATATAATTCTTTTTAACACATTTCTGAAATATAAATGTGCAGCTGTCATGCATGCAAGCTGAATGCCTCACAATTAATAATATTATAAAAAATGGATAACTTCTTTATTGATTAATAGTCGAGTTCTTATAAGATTAAATGTTTGGTCACAAAGAGAGATGGGAAAAGGGCAGCCAAGGAGGTGATCCGTAAGTGTTGTAGCGGTGACCCTTTTCTCCAGCAGTCCTTCATCCTTCAGCAGTCAGATAGGCAACTTATTTCCCTGGAAAATCGAGGAAAATTATTATAATTACGAATAATGTAATAAATTATTGAGAGGGCTTCTTTAGCAAAAGAAATTTCTCGCACTTATTTAACTGAGAATTCTATAATAATTTAACGTGCAAATTCTCACAAGAATTCACTTTCCGCATATTTCTCATCTATAAGAAATTCAGCGTCTCTTTTACACAGTTGGACTGCATTTTTAAAGTTCGATTTTTCAACTTTTAAGAAGCTTATCTGTTTGTTATACGAAAGGTTTATTCCACCAAGCTTTCATTGAACTTGAATTTAAAATCTAAATCATTTAATCTCCTGTCTCTTATATACAATACTTGTAGCAGGAAAAGTTAAATACCTGAAGGCTGCTGACAAGTTTGCCAGTTCTTACAAGGGATGTGGCATACCAGCTCACTTTGTCCACGTTAAAGTTCTTGTGTAACGTGTTCATTCTAGTTTGCAATACCTCATGCTGTACCCCATGCTGTACCCCATGATGTAACCCATGCTTTCGAAGGAAACTTTTGTTGTCATTCGTTTGACTGTTTAAATATTATAAACTATGAATAATATTCAGAAATATTTAATATCTAGAAAAAGTTTATATGTGCAGTTAGATTTAAAATTTTATAACCAGTAACTGCTAACCAAAATGACGGATTCCTCCGCCGTTGAAGCCTCCGTGAGGACCGTCAATATGGATGCCATGACCGCCCTGGCCTGGACGTATGGCTTCGGCACCCACGAAGGCCGCCAAGACGGCCATGATCACCAGGACGAGAAGGGCGCGCCACTCCTGCAGGCAACAGGTAAAATATTATAAGGATGAAGAAATGGTATTTATATGAAGGAATGGTACGTAGTTAGGTGTGTAGTGAAAAATAAATGTTATAATTGAGATATATGTATCACTAAGAACTCTATATGACCCGGCCAGGATTCGAACCCATGCCGTCCAGGTTCACCCCTAAACGTACACAGTACCGTGACCATCGCAACAATGATCGTCTGTAAGGATCGGTCGGTCTTGGTGCTTATTAACTAAGCTCCACGGCTGACCAATCCCCGACGACACTCATAGATCCATTTAGGTATTGTTTTTCATCAAATTCTGGCACATGTCGCGCTGAGTCTACAGATGTGAGAAAGGCTGCAGGAACACGCAAGACATAAATTACAAAGAGTTCAAGATGTCCTGGCAAGGATTAAAACCCATGACGTCTAGGATAACCCAAATGCATCCACGATTACAAATTATTTGCATTACAAAAATTGCATGTATAATTTTAAATGCTAAAGAGAAAACGTTTCCCGTGGAGGCGCCTTACCATGACTGCAGGAGAGGGACGAGTGACTCTCAGCCGAAAGATCCATCATATATAGTGTGATCCTCTCGGCTACTGCGCCCTCAAGACGTGCCCTCGTCTCCTACAGTCACCCAAGTAAACCTCACCAAGGGCGACGGGACAACTTACTGGGAAATCTACCCAAGCGTGTTGGTGTTTGCTGAGGTGTTCCTGGAGATCCTGGTGCTTGCCACGCTTCACCGTCTTCTGCTCCATCATGATCACAACCTTTGTCTTTCTTCATCTTTGTTTTGCCAAGGATTGGCTGGTAGGTTTAATTAGCAGGTATTAATCCTCAGAAATTTGGAATACAAAAACCGTGTTTTAGTGTCTCTTTACGTGTTAAGTACCGATATATGGAAGATATCCACGTAACTATATTTGAGTCGCTGGATGAGGGGAGGAATTATATAGTATCCACCATATATGACTCAGACCAGGTCGTTAAGACTGCATAATCGCTCGTGGAATAATTTCCGTGAAGGAATATGTGTGATTCACGATTATTATTCAACTGTCGCTCTTCACGCGCTACACTCTCGCATTCATGACAACTCTATCAACGTCTGCCATTTTAGTTTAAAAATGTTCAGCCTTCTTATCACGATTTCTTTAAGTATTCTCTCATTTGTTTCGTTGTGGCGCAGTGGTCAACTCCTTCAGCTCACAATCTAATGGCCCCGGATTAAATTCCCGTGCAGGACGAGACGGTTTGACACGTTAACGGTACACCTGATACCACTGTTCAAGAAGTAAATCTCTATAGTGTTGAAGGGAATCTGTTGTGGGTTGCATCCAACGGGAGGTGAGTCAGGCCAAGGGGATTTCTATAAGTCAAACAGGCTTCCTGTCCCCACCAACAAAAAACTATATATCACAAGTATGATTTGTCTGTCGAGATGTATGATTTGGGTTGAGAATTAATGTTGAGAAAATAATGTTTCAGCTTGACCCCCTGCCGGCAGTAAGTAAGGCGCCAGGCCAGGAAGGTTATGTACCATCATTTACACGATGGAATTATTCTGATGCCAAAAGTAATTTTAGAGCTTGTGAGGATGTTAATACGGTAGATTGTTAATACAATCTAACTGTTAGATTGTCTACAATCTAACCATCAAAAACAGTCTACTGTATTAACAGTCTAACAAGCTAATACAAGACTGTTAATACAGTGGACTGTTAATACAGTAGACTGTTAATACTGTAGACTGTTAATACAGAAGACTGTTAATACAGTAGAATGTTAATACAGTAGATTGTTATTACAGTAGACCTATTAATAAAGTAGAGTGTTAATACAGTAGATTGTTAATACAGCAGGTTGTTAATACAACAGATTGTTAATACAGTAGTGTTAATGCAGTATCTTGTTAATACAGTAGTGTTAAAAGAACTGACACACACAATCTCAAGTGGTAAGGTTGTTGTATTCCTGTCACTAGACTGGAGACATTGTTATTGGCAGTTGGATGTTTTATAATGCACCGCAGTTGACTTGTAATTGTTCACATTTAACAATGTAGCTGTTGGATGGATAATTATTAGTTAACATTAAAGCCTTACTTAAAAATTAAGAGAATCCATTACAATGTATTTTCATTTACCAAATTCTGACATTTGTTAACATAATATCTATGGCTCTTTAATATTTGCCTGTTTACTATTTCAACATTATTTAAACTGTTCCAGAGCAAAGTCGTTTTTATCTTCCATGTAATTCAGTTCATATTCCGATGACTGGATGATTATAATGCTCACTCAAGCACCTGTAGCAAAGTGTTACATCAAACTCTTCTTGACAGCCTTTATTATAGTCTTACTCCCTCGCATTCTTTCTAGAATAATTTCTATCCTGATCGCGATATCATCAGTATAAAGGTACATTATTCACCCCATGGGCCTAGAATCTCAGATCCTATTACAACGAAGTTTTACCGGTGATCTAATTCAAAGTATGTTGGTTGACTTGTATCTTTCTCTGTGTGTCGCTGAGACTCCTGCTTGGCCAGCAGAGAGGCTGATGTATGTGGTTGCCAGGGTGGACATGCAGGTATAGTCCCACGCCAACTGTCTGCCACCCTTCCAAGGGCGCAGTGTGATTCCGTGTGGTCAGCCGGCAAAGCTAACAGAGACACGGTTCAATAGACTGCAGGGGCTCTCTCTCTCTCCGCTGGACACTGGGCAGAGGCAAGGCTCCTCCTAATGATGTCATACCACACAGCAGAAGATGAAGAGACGACGACGTTTCGTCCGTTCAGCGCTCCTTAATGGAACTTTGTTGTTTGTGCATTGTTAAACGCCAAGAGGGACGTTGTTGCCTTGCCTATATACTGAGTTCGTTGGGACTGACACTCCCAAAGTGGGCATTTGAGGGCGTTAACAACGTTTGTGTCTTTATAGGTGTTTTTTTTTGGGGGGGGGAGGGGGGATTGGGAGAAAGCTTCATTAGCAGGTTGGCGGTTTTCCTACTCTTATAATATATTGCTATAAGTTGACGTCAGTTAGAGTAACGTTCCTCCCTAAAAGAGATCATTGAGAGGAACGTTACCCCAACTGACGTCAACCAAAATATAAAACTAACAATATATTATAAGAGTAGGAAAACCGCCAACCTGCTAATGAAGAATTCTCCCGACACCAAGAAAAACGCCTTGAACGAGACCAACGTTGTTCATGCCTTCACGTGCCCACTTTGGGATATTCAGCCCCAACAAACTCAGTATATAGGCAAGACAATAACGTCTCTCTCCAAGCGTTTAACAATGCACGAACAGGGCTCCATTAAGGAGCGCTGAACGGACGAGACGTCGTCGCCTCTTCCATCCTCTGCTGAGGATGAAAAAGACGTTATTGTCTCTTCTATCCAAATATCGTAATCACAGATTATGATATTTGGTCATCATATCTTCAGCCACGTTATTGTGACTCATCGTCTGCATATTCTGCATTTCCTTCTGAATCTTTCGCTCCAGTATGTTGCTATTCTACTGTCCAACTTTTGGATCTGGTCTTCAAGTACTTTACACACACACACATTATATATATATATATATATATATATATATATATATATATATATATATATATATATATATATATATATATATATATATATATATATATATATATGTCGTACCTAATAGCCAGAACGCACTTCTCAGCCTACTATTCAAGGCCCGATTTGCCTAATAAGCCAAGTTTTCATGAATTAATGTTTTTTCGTCTACCTAACCTACCTAACCTAACCTAACCTAGCTTTTTTTGGCTACCTAACCTAACCTTACCTATAAATATAGGTTAGGTTAGGTTAGGTAGGGTTGGTTAGGTTCGGTCATATATCTACGTTAATTTTAACTCCAATAAAAAAATTGACCTCATACATAGAGAAAAGGGTTGCTTTATCATTTCATAAGAAAAAAATTATAGTAAATATATTAATTCAGGAAAACTTGGCTTATTAGGCAAATCGGGCCTTGAATAGTAGGCTGAGAAGTGAGTTCTGGCTACTAGGTACGACATATATATATATATATATATATATATATATATATATGATCGATGTTCCCTTCGGGAATCTTAATTTTAAGATGAATAGGAAAACCAGGGATATACTGAACATCTTGTTTCAGATTATTTACTTTAAAATGCATAACGTTTCGAATACTTCTCGTATTCATCATCAGATCTAAAAGAAAAAACAGAAATCACAATCAAATAACTGGTAAACAAAGAACTCATACTGAATAAAATTGCCTATCAAAGAAAGGAAAATGATTAAAAAACAAAACACTTGAGCTTACTTAAAGTTATCAATACAAAGAAAACTTATTAACTGTCACATAGATAAAAGCTAATTCAAAAATCCATTAAATTACAAGAGGAATTTAATAACTACTGAAACAAACCATTCTATTAAACTTACGCGGTGATCAACAGGAGTGAAACTTGATAGCTAACACATAGATACTAAACACTATTACAAATATTCATATAATGACTACAAATCTACAAAAAATGTATATAAAATGCAAGCAGAATAAGCGACAATTATAAATTACTAACCAAAATCTTATAAAAACTCAAATATTAAACAAATCTAAATACCAAAAAATGTATTATATATCCTAAATAAAAAGATTATAATAATGTACAATGTCAAGACTTAAAATAAGTAAGAAAAGGCAAAGACATGGTAAACTAAATAAAATTATAATAAAATTAAACTGCCAGAATGAACTATAAATCAAATTACAGGTCCTACTGTACACTATACAGTGTACAATTGAACAGCCGAAAGGTTGCTATTTAACAGAGGCCGCAGCTCCTTTATATATAAGGATTCCATTACTCTCAAATCTGATTGGCCATTCATACTTGTGTCCAGAATTTTAAAATCAGATTCCAGTAGAGAATGATTAAACTCATAACAATGGTTTCTAATCTCCGAAAATGCTGGTTTGGACAATGGTAATCCAGTCCTAAAAGATACTCCCCGTTGCTCAAGTATCCAAATCTTAAAGTTCCGAATGGAACTCCCGATATATCCAGCATTACAGCTGGAACAATTATACATATATACGACATTAGAGCACAGGGTGGGGGGGGGGGGGGTAGGCACTTTATCTTTAAATTTAAAATAAGAGCCTATGGTATTTGTGTTGACAAAAATAAATCTAAAGTCTACTGAGGATAACAATGCTGTAACAGTTTCCTCAAATGACTCCTTACAGAAAAACTAATAGTGCCATAAAATGGTAATTTAATATATTTAATATCCCATTCTACGGTAGTAATCCTACACGATGGGGTGAAACTTCTTATTTAAGAAATTCCTTATAAAGGTATAAACCATATGCAAAGGATAACCATTATTGCAAGTTAGTTAGTTGCAAGTTTTGCTGACGAAGCTGCAAAACTTGCAACTAAGAGGAGAAATGTAGACATTTACATATCACAGAGTCTATCACAGATTAAGAAAGTAATAGGAAATAGAGCAATGCAAAAGATATACAGTGACCACAACACAGCAGTTGCAACATCAGGATCTGCGAGTTGGTACAAGAATTCAACCAACATTCAAGAATTCGACGAATGAAAGGGAGTAGTAGAACAACAGAAGTATACTTACATCACTTCAGGCCAGGATACCCATGTGCATGGGAAATAGGGTTACAGGTTCGTGAAGATGAGAGGAAATGTCAGCACTGCGGAGAAATGCCCGACCGACCTCTAGAACATTATTTGAAATAGTGCACAGTTACAAACCCATTAAGATTTCAACTTAGATTCAACAAGAGCAGAAGTTGTTAAACACATGGGACAAAATCCTACTGAAGCGACCATACAATCATAAATACTCATACTCCGCCCAAGTAAAACAAAAACAGGCAAAACTTAGTGGGCCAGCCAAAGGCTTAGGGCCCGCGCAGGAATATCCCTGCAAAAAAAAATTATCGACGTTAAATCAATATTATCAACGTTATCGACGTTGAATCAACGTTATGGATGTGGAATCAACGTTATCGACGTGGAATCAACGTTATGGATGTGGAATCAACGTTATCGACGTTGAGTCAACGTTATCGACGTTAAATTAACGTATCGAATCAAATTCGAATCGACGTTAAATCACCGTTATCGACGTTAAATCAACAGTATCAATATCTATTCATTGTTGATTAAAGCCGAAAATATATGTTGGTAAACACTCTTTGGGCAATGAAACCCCACATATCTGATTTCAAAGAAATCGATGGTTATCGCAATAGGACCCATTCTTACCTGAGGAGGGTCATGGGGTCAGCCCCAACCAGCTAAGACACTCATCATGCACTCACAATTCACCATGGCAAGTTGTGTGAGGCTATTCACAATCGTCTGGCCTTGAACCTCGAACAGGCAAACAGATAAACAAACACGATTTTTTACAGACATAGATGAAATGTTTGGACATTATGTAAACATTATATTGAAAACCCACAAAGAAGGTGATTAAAAACCAAACCAAACGAGGTCATGATTGAGCAGAAACTGGTTGCGTGGTGGTGGCTGAGAGCTCGGGGAATGCTGAACAAACACTGACGCCTCCAGGGATGTTGCACCGTAGCCTGTCCCTTTGCCCTTGATCGAGTTTACTAAAGTGACTGGAAGAAGTACGGGAGGTTTTTTTTATAAGTGCAACAGTTTCCAAAAGGACTAAGTACTGAGTATTACGCTTCCAGTCCGTCTTCATAAACGATGTCGGAACCTTGAGTTGTCAGAACGTATTCTCGTAAACAATGTCAGAGGTTTGAGCTACAGTCCGTTCTCGTAAACAATGTCCGATGTTTAGCCTGCAGTCCGTCTTCATAAACAATGTCAGAAGTTTGGCTTGCAGTCCGTCCTCGTAAACAATGTTCGAGGTTTGGGCTGCAGTCCGTTCTCGTAAACAATGTCAGAGGTTTGAGCTGCAGTCCGTCCTCATAAACATTGTCAGAAGTTTGAGCTGCAGTCCGTCCTCGTAAACAATGTCCGATGTTTAGCCTGCAGTCCATCTTCATAAACATTGTCAGAAGTTTGGCTTGCAGTCCGTCCTCGTAAACAATGTCAGCGGTTTGGGCTGCAGTCCATCCTCGTAAACAATGTCCGATGTTTGGCCTGCAGTCCGTCTTCATAAACAATGTCCGAGGCTTGGGCTGTAGCCTATCCTCGTAAATAATCGCTAAATGCTTGTTATTCCAACAGTCAAATCCCTTGTCTATGAAGGAAAACAGCAAGACCCGACTTACTACTGATTTTCAACATTTTAAGTGCTATATAGTATTCCTTTCTTTTGTAAATTATTTATTTGATGGGGTGCCGGGCTAAATCTTAGTCTATATCTCTCTCCCAATCTTTTCACATTCCCATCCTCTCCTCCCTTCCCTTACCTCTGACCCTACCTTGAGGTGGCTACCTTGAGGTGCTTCCGGGGCTTAGTGTCCCCGCGGCCCGGTCGTCGACCAGGCCTCCTGGTTGCTGGACTGATCAACCAGGCTGTTAGACGCGGCTGCTCGCAGCCTGACGTATGAGTCACAGCCTGGTTGATCAGGTATCTATCCCCGCACCTCCTCCCATCTTCGCTCTCTCCCCACATTTTCTATATTTCTCCAACTTTTTCCCCCTCTCCTTACCCCTCTCCCCAACATCACTCATCTTCCCCTCTCCGCCCCTTTCCCATTTCTACTTTTTCTCCAGTCTTCTCCCTCTCCTCCCTCTCTTTGCTCTCTATCTTCTTCTCCTCTCTCTAATTTTCTCCCTCTTTTTCCTTTTCACTCGTCATTACTCCCTCTCATCGCCTATTCTACAGTTTTTGCTATCTTTCCCCCCCCCTCCTTAACTCTTCTCTCTCTCTCTCTCTCTCTCTCTCTCTCTCTCTCTCTCTCTCTCTCTCTCTCTCTCTCTCTCTCTCTCTCTCTCTCTCTCTCTCTCTCTCTCTCTCTCTCTCTCTCTCTCTCTCTCTCTCTCTCTCTCTCTCTCTCTCTCTCTCTCTCTCTCTCTCTCTCTCTCTCTCTCTCTCTCTCTCTCTCCTCTCTCGTGTCCTCGTGTGTACTCACCTATTTGTGCTTGGGGGGTTGAGCTCTGACTCTTTGGTCGCGCCTCTCAACTGTCAATCAACAGGTGTACAATTTCCTGGCCTTATTGGGCTCTATCATATCTACACTTGAAACTGTGTATGGAGTCAGTCTCCACCACATCACTTCCTAATACATTTCATTTGTCAACCACTCCGACACTAAAAATGTTCTTTCTAATATCTCTGTGGCTCATTTGGGCACTCAGTTTCTACCTGTGTCCCCTAGCGTGTGTGCCCCTTGTGTTAAATAGCCTGTCTTTATCTACCCTATCAACTTCTTTGAGAATCTTGAATGTGATGATTATGTCCCCCCTAACTCTTCTGTCTTCCAGCGACGTGAGGTTTAATTCCTGTAGTCTCTTCTCGTAGCTCATTCCTCTCAACTCGGGTACTAGCCTGGGGGCAAACCTTTGAACCTTTTCCATTTTAGTCTTATCCTTGACTAGATATGGACTCCATGCTGGGGCTGCATACTCCAGGATCGGCCTGACATATGTGGTATACAAAGTTCTGAATGATTCCTTACACAAGTTTATAAATGCCGTTCTTATGTTGGCCAGCCTGGCATATGCCGCTGATGTTATCCTCTTGATATAGGCTGCAGGGGACAGGTCTGACGTGATATCAACCCCAAGTCTTTTTCTCTCACTGACTCTTGAAGAATTTCATCTCCCAGATGATACCTTGAATCTGGCCTCCTGCTCCGTGCACCTATCTTCATTACATTACATTTGCTTGGGTTAAGCTCTAACAACCATTTGTTCGACC
>NC_091175.1:4268498-4375998 GCF_040958095.1 Procambarus clarkii | reverse complement strand
TCCAGGTTGCAATCCTTATTCCATGTCGTTGTCTTGTCGTCCAGAGCATGTGCGTAGGAACACCCACCTCATAGGTTCGAACCCTTATACAACTCCTACGGTTTTTTCATTGATTCAGTCACGTTAGTGGGATTACTCTCTGTGTGTGTTATTATTATAGATGGTAAATGAAAGACCTAATATGTGTGAGCACTACGGCATTGCGGTAAATTTCCTATTAATTATTATTATTATTATTATTATTATTATTATTATTATTATTATTATTAATTTGTCATCCACACTACCGTCGAAATAAGCATTTTATTCACCTTGGCTCTAGGAGACTCGAACTACGGACCCCACGCATGAGAAAAAGAAACTCTATTCACTCAGCTATGAATAGTCTTAATAAGTAAAGACTCCAGAAGCAACTTCTGCTGATATGCTGGAATTTTCACCATTTGTTTACTACTACTGAAGCTCAGAGGAATTAGTGATCCACGCCCAAGTCATATAAATTGTCATCCACACTTTCGTGGAAATAAACATTTCATTCACCAATCCTTCCTTATTAAGACTACTCATAGCTGAGTGGGTAGAGATTCTGCCGCACACGCATGGGGGGTCCTCGGTTCGAGTCTTCTTGAGCCCAGGTGAATGAATTTATTAATAATATTATTATTATTATTATTATTATTATTATTATTATTATTGCTCAAATAAATCCCGTTAATGTTATGTATCAATAAGGAAATCAGTTGGAGACATGAAGAGGAATTGAAACGTTGGAGGTAGAACTCCTATACCACAGCCAGAGTGCATGCTCGCAACGTGTGAAACCCTGACTTGGTCCCAGGGGAAGCCTCAGAACTCCTAAAGTATTCAGCTGAATCTCAGGTTGCATTGTTTAAGCATGTCGTGGTTTAGTAGTCTAAACATCTATTTGGGAGTACCCGGTGTGCTGGTTTGAATCCTCTTCCAGATTCCTAACGATTTCCTCTTTGTTATTATAAAGGAGAAAATCAGTAGGAGCCATGAAGAGCATTCGAACCTGCACACTTAGTACTCCCAAACCCTCGCCCTATACCACTACACCTAGTTTAGCAAACATGTTAGCTATACTAGGCCGAGGAATATTGAAGTTAGATTTTTAGCTTTATTTTGTTCAGGAATAAAGTGAATAGTATTATACTCTCCATTCTAATTCTCCATTATATCAATGAATGTACTATGGCCCATGGCCTTACCAAAAATACTAAGTAAACTAGAGGATGGGTTGCACAAAGAACATGGAGGTATTTATTCATTAGGAAAATAATAGATGCCTCATGATGTATAATAGTCAGACAACCCCCATAAACCCCCAGAATTGTTCAGTATTTCGTATTACACAGATAACCGTAGAAACAAGGTGAAACTGACCAGATCCTCCATACGCATCCAAGATATGTGCTGTTTATTTAAAAGTATTTATTTATTATTTACAGTGATGTAAATTACTGATTTAACTGCCACCACCAGTAAAGGCTTTGAACATGTCCATCATAATCATCTATGCTTACTCATCACAATGAAGGGGGACAGTGATGGGATGTTTCTGGATGCATATTTGTTCTGTTCTAAGAGGCGGATTAATATGTTAATTATTAACATATTAATAATTATTGACAAACTATTTTAACTCATGTTCAGAGAATATAGTTGAACCCCTTGACCAGCTCAATAACCACATCTTGTCCTCACCTCCCTCAGCCTGGCTTCCTCAGCCTCAGCTCCCACAACGTCGGCTCCCACACTTTGAGGGGTCAGCCAATTATGTCCCTTATGTGTAGTGGAAGCGTGTTGAACAGTCTCGGGCCTATGATGTTGATAGAGTTCTCTCTCAGAGTACCTTTTGCACCTCTGCTTTTCAATGGGGGGTATTCTGCACATCCTGCCATGCCTTCTGGTCTCATGTGGTGTGGCCCCTCTAGTATTTTCCAAGTGTAAATTATTATGTATCTCTCCCGTGGTTCCAAGGGGTTGTCATAGCCAGGGAGTGGTAATGGGGGGACGAGCTCACATGACCTATAAAAAGCTCCTATACGGCATGCGTCTCAAATAGCCTCTGACAATCAAGTCCAACTCCTGGCCTGCACGGGTGTCTTAGTCTTCAAGTCCAGCGGAACTGCTTTTACCGAGGGCGTGCCTCTGGCGCCTTAAAACCAGCTGCTCCGGGTAGATGGGACCCGATAGCCTGGAAAGGCAGCCCATCTAGGGGAAAGGAAACCCTGATTTTAAACCTCCGCTGCCTTACAGCCATACCCCTTTTTTGGGAAAGGCTTCAGGAGTCAACCTCGAGGAAAAATCCTGAGTTGGAGCCCCTAAGGCAGTTCATTGTTGACGTCGACTTCGTTCTGGCAGCTCCTGCGACGTTGCTGGAACCATGTGAATTGGAATTTGCCTTTCTATTGGATAATTTCAGCAACGTGGAGAGGGGGGACCTGCTGCATGGGTAACAGCTTCTCCTCCATATCTTCCTACCCAGGCTTTGCGCCCTGTCAGGGCGAAACTCCATCGTCTTCAGAGACTGAAGGATGCCTACTATCTCTCCCGCCTGCGCTCAAAATAATACAGACATAGGATTTTAGTTGGTCCCAGTAGTTTAGATGTTTTACTGAGTTGATTCTAGCATTAACGGATTTCTGCACGCTCTCCAGGTCAGCAATTTATCCAGCTTTGAAAGTGACTGTCATTGTTCAACAGTATCCCACTTTAGAGAGCAGCAGCGTCTTGAAAAGTATCATCATCGGTATAGCATCTCTAGTGTGAAAGGTTCTTGTAATACAACCTGTCATTTTCCTTGCAGTTATGACGGCAACTTTATTGTGTTCTTTAAAGGTATGGTTTTCCGACATGAATACACCCAAATCCTTTACATTGCCTTTTCGTTGTATGTCATGATTTGACTGCGTTTTGCATGTGGTTTCCGTTTTTTAAATTTTGTTTTTTTTTCGTAGCGCCTGAGCTGGAACTAATCTTCGTTAATCACCATATTATTTTCTGTAGCCCATAAAAGACCTGATTTACGTCGGATTGGAGGTTTGCCGTGCCCTCTATGTTGTCTACACTCATAAAAATCCTCGTGTCATCTACAATGGATGATACAGTACTATAGATTGTGTCCTTGTCTATGTTCGATATGAGGATGAGAAAAACGGATAAAGCTCGCAAAACGTCGGCTCCCACAACTTCAGCTCCTACAGTCTCGTCTCTCACAACCTCAGCTCTCTCAGTCTTGTCTCTCTCAACTTCAGCTCCCATAGCTTCGGTTTCCATAAACTTGGCTTTTCATAACCTTCTAAATAATTATGTAAAGGATAAAACAAAAGCGATAGTTAGATTCATGGTTTCATTTCATGTCAAGCCATTCCTCTCATTAATTCCCTGACCATGAACAATCCAGTGGAACAGTTACAGTCCCCGTGGCTCAGGTAAATCCTTCGCCCCGCACTTCTACAGCAATTTGACCTGGGTTCGTATCCTGACCGGATACGAACCGGATATTATGTACAGAGGCGTACATAACTGTATGCCTCTGTTCACCCAGCAGTGATTGGGTACCTGGTTGTTAAACGATTTCGCGGTTCGTATTCCCGGGAAAATTAATATTAAGGACTAGTCCGAAATGCTATGCGTGCTAGTGGCTTAAAAGAATAGAAGAATTCTTGTATATATATAAATACAAATTATACATATGAATTGATTTTGACATGTATAGTTCAACTTAACTGCTTTATAGCACTATAGGGGAAAATAAATATAAGTTCAATACAACATAACTTTGAATGAATTCTCACTAACCAAAGTAATAAATATGGTGGAAATTTGGAGCAATTGTCAAACATAATCACAAATAATTGGCTTCAGATAATCGACTCCAAGGTTGCGGGGTCATCATCGGCAGCTCCGCCAGGACAAGAACAGGAAGCTGCTGTTCCAGGTATTACACACTACACCTGTTCCTTCACCTTTGCCGATGTTTACTGAAGTGACTGGCGGCGGTGAGGGCGGTCACGAGTGTGTGTCAATCAGTCTGTAGGACGACGCTATATAAGAAGGAGCCTGGTGCTGGGAGTCAGTTGTCCCGCCTCTTACAGCAATGGTAAGATCGTCATTACCTTCCCCTTCCCTCTCACCCCTCTCTGCCACCCCTTGGCTTTATTTCTATGTTTTAGTTAAGCAAATCGTAGATAGCAACAGTTAATATTGTTAAATTTGTAATTAGTCAGCAAAATCCCTGTCCAGTCACCTCCTTCCTTACCATCATTTTATGGAAAATTTACTAAACTTTATTTATATTTGCTAACGACAAGGACTGTTTGCCTTGTGTACAACACTCTTATCTACGTCTCATGTGTCTGTACAGGAGTGGCGCTCCCTATTAGTCCTGGTCCTGGTGGCCACCTTTGCTGCCTACACCGACGCTGCAGCTTGCTGTCGTGGTGGAGGACACCACGGTGGTGGCGGACACCATGGTGGTGGTGGTAGACACCCTGGTGGTGGCGGTGGAGGTGGAGGCTTTGGTGGGGGTGGAGGACATGGAGGTAAATGTTATTTTGATTTGAACCTAAACTTTGAGTAAAATGTTTATTATCTAGAAGGAACTGAAGAAATTATTTCAACAATTATGATAGTTCAGGGAAAATGAAGTTTAACAAGAATACTATTTATCAAAACTTTCAACTGCTGATCCTTCTGGATACTTGCATGTGTTGTGTTGATGCATTATTTTCCTTCCAGGAGGCGGTGGGTTTGGAGGAGGAATAGGAGGAGGTGAGTTGAACTGTTTTTTTTCCGTTTCTCTGCAAAGTGATTTTGACGGGCAGATCCGCCACTATATTTCCCATTATTGTTGTAGTTCTTCAGAAACAATGCCATCGATGAGTTGCCATCCCAAATTACTATATTTCCTTCTTTCTTCGACAGGCTACGGAAAGTAACGACAGAGACTTGCCTCCCGGGAAGCTGCTGATGGTGACTCTCGTTGTGAGAATATCCGGCTACGACGACACTTTGGACTCCTAAATCTCCCACAAATCCTAACCTGTCCTTTTTGAGATATGAAAAATTTCTACCTGACCCTTACTACTTCATTTATTCCTATACATATTGTTTTAATTATATTCAATTTTAATATTGTCAAATAAATAAATCTTGAGGGCTAATTGTCTTATTTCATGTAACCAATTATGATGATACGGACTTAACAAAGATGTCAAATCTCTGTAGTCTGGTTTGTAAACTCTGAAGACTTAGGATTGTAGATTACACCCGTTCTGACCATATATTTATCCAGAATCTTGATTCGGTATCATAGTCGACACTTTTTTATTTCATATATTACATTACCATTTAATTTTCTTCCTGGATGATATTGACAATATAGATAACAACATAACTTTGACTTCAAAGTTTGAGAACAATAATGCATTTCAATTTAACGATAATATAATATTCCACTTGGTATGTATCGTTCAGACAACTGGCAACTAATTACTTCTACAGTAATATGAACACATTTGCTTTAGTTCATTACATTGCATAGCAGCACAGTTTGGATTTAACACACACACACACACACACACACACACACACACACACACACACACACACACACACACACACACACACACACACACACACACACACACATACACACACAGGACACGATTCTAACAAAGAAAAGCCACCTGCAACATGTGGCTTTCAACAAGAATTCAACAAGAATTCAAAAAATTATTCCTCCAGAGGGACATGACGAGGGAGGAGAGGGCCATGGTGGCAGAAGCAAGGAAAAAGCGCAGGGTGAGAGGGGAAAACCAGGAAACCACAGCTCCCAACACATCACCCCTAGAGGCGAGGGGGGAACCCACAACCAGCTACCCAGTAACACCAGCGGGGAGGGCAACCCCACCACCTTCCTCTGCATAGAAAACCCCCCCTTTCCTTCCTGTCCTCCCACCCCTTTCACCCCATACCCTCCCTGTCCCTCCCCCTTCACTTGACCCCCCACCCCTCATCCCAGTATCCTCTGCAACCCTGGTATCCACCTCACAAATCCTCACACCCATGGCACAGCTTCCTCCACCAGCAAAACACTCACCAAGGAGGAGATTTGAGAAGGGACAGAAGAAAGTGAGCCTCAAGTCAATGTACACTAACATAGATGGAATTACAAATAAAGCAAATGAACTTGGAGAATGGGTACTAGAGGAAAACCCAGACATAATAGCTCTCACAGAAACAAAGCTGATGAAAACAATAACAAATGCAGTGTTCCCACAGGACTATTATGTTATGAGGAAAGAGAGAGAAGGAAGAGGTGGTGGTGGTGTAGCCCTGCTGGGAAGAAAAGGCTGGGATTTTGAGGAGTTGGTTGTTCAGGGATGTGAAGGTTTCAGTGACTACATAATAGGAACAATAACAACTGGAGGGCAACAAATTATAGTCGTAGTCATATATAATCCACCACCAAATGACAGAAGACCCAGACAGGAATATGATAGAAACAATATGGCCACCATTAACATAATAGAGAGAGCAGCTTCTGTTGCTGGCAGGAATGGATCTGGACTACTAATCATGGGAGACTTCAACCATGGGAAGATAGATTGGGAGAGCAGAAACCCACATGGAGGACCAGAAACATTGAGAGCTAAGCTGCTGGATGTGGCAACGAGAAACTTTCTAAGCCAGCACATCAAGGATCCAACAAGAATGAGAGGAGAAGATGAACCAGCAATGCTTGATCTGATATTTACCCTAAATGAGTGGGATATAAGTGAAGTCAAGATGGAAGCACTTTTGGGAATGAGTGATCACAGTGTATTGAACTTTGAGTACCTGGTAGAGCTAGGAATTATCCCCCCCCCCCCCCCCCCCCGAAAAAGAACTAGGAAACAAAAGGCTGGCATACCGAAAGGGAAATTATGAGAAGATGAGAAACTTCCTAAGGGAAATACCTTGGGACACAGACCTCAGAGCTAAGTCTGTACAAGATATGATGGACTATGTCACCCAAAAGTGTCAGGACGCAGTAAGCAGATACAACCCGGCCCAAAAGGAATAATCCGAGAAGCAAAGAAGAATCCATGGTATAATAGGGCATGTATGGAAGCAAAGAAACTGAACAAAAGGGCGTGGAGGAACTTCCGGAATAACAGAACACCAGAGAGCAGAGAGAGATACCAGAGAACCAGGAATGAGTATGTCAGGGTGAGAAGAGAAGCAGAGAAAAGTTATGAAAATGATATAGCAAACAAAGCCAAAACCGAACCAAAGCTACTCCATAGTCACATCAGAAGAAAAACAACAGTGAAAGAACAGGTAATGAAACTTGGAACAGGTGAGGACAGGTATAGAGAGAATGCCAAAGAGGTGTGTGATGAACTCAACAAAAGTAGTGTAAAATGAGACAAATCGTGAATTGATTTTCAGAAACGGTTGGCCACTTCTATGCCGACTCGACCCCGGCGGGCCAAATCGTGAAAAAAACTTTTCAAGTGGTCGGGTCAGGACGCTCTCGGCACGCACCTGGCTGGCGGGGTGGGGTGGTGGTCCGTTCCCCCCCCCCCCCCGGGGTCCCCGGGACCCACCTCCCAGGGTGCGCCTGAGCTACTCGTGCCCTATCCTAACCTTTTTGTTTTACGATTTGTCTCGTACGTTTATTATGAGTATTAGGCATCAAGAAGGGGGTTCCCTACTTATGGAAGGTACAGAGGATGAATGTTCAATAGATTAAAACCAAAAAATACACTGGTGAAAGGAATATAAACGTTTTTGGAGTATTTAACAGCATTAGCAAAAATTCACTATTTGGGCCGGGGTGTAACCAGAGTACTATGGTATCAATTTGGGGACCCGCACTTTTGAATGGATCAAAGGGTGAATGTTCAATAGATTAAAACAAAAAAACACAGTTGAAAGCGAACATAGAAGTTTTTTGGAGTACTTTAATGATGCTATGACTGAATAGTATAGGGAGCCCATGGCACAGCTACATTTTTTGTAATGGTCAGAGGTGGGTGGAGAGAACGGGGCGCGATTTTTTTGACCAATCAGGAGCCGAGTAGAAAAATTCTCTTTCCATCCCCAGGTCATGGGCCAATCAGGTGAAATTTTCCTTATTTGTCGCGGGGGTGTCACGTGACCTGACGTCAGCAATAGGGACCCCCTACCTATAAATACCCCAGTGGGGTCAAGCATACAAGGAGGGGTCAAGATTCCTTAAAAAGATCAAATTGGATATTTAGGTGTAGTAAGCCTTATCTTGAATTTACATGATACTGTGGGGGATACATTGCCATGAAGGGCGAACCATAGAACAGGATCTGCATGTGAGAAGGGTCATATTAGGGTTTTAAAGAAGTAAAGATAGTTGTAAAGAATCTTGTGTGTTTGATGGTGGGTATGTGTTCAGTCAATAATTCTCGTGTTTTTAATCTGAATGAGGGGTCCTAGTTTGCGTTCTAGTCGTAAAATGAGTTCCTCAGTATATTTGATATGGAAAATGAGCTTTCAGTACTCTATTGTATTCTATGTAATATCGCAGCTAATGTCAATGTTTCTAATATTTATTACAAAAAATAGACATACATATGATGCTATTTTCCATATTAAAAACTAATTTAAGGCCCGAACAAATATATCTATAAAATCTATAAACAGGTTAGAACAATACAAATGCAAGCATGCCTTTTTCCACCAGTACTCAACTGAATTCCACAGAAAATGGAATCTTTGCTTTGGCCACAGAAAACGGCACAAAGCCGAGGGGGATGACTGGCATAAACAGTTTCCAGCCTGACTCTTCTCAAATATAAACATGTCTTTCTTGACCTCATTTCAAATTATATAGAGTATTCCATTTTCTGTGGAATTCAGTTGAGTACTGGTGGAAAAAGGCATGCTTGCATTTGTATTGTTCTAACCTGTTTATAGATTTTATAGATATATTTGTTCGGGCCTTAAATTAGTTTTTAATATGGAAAATAGCATCATATGTATGTCTATTTTTTGTAATAAATATTAGAAACATTGACATTAGCTGCGATATTACATAGAATACAAAAAAAATGCTAAATAGTGGGGCCTCAGTCATATTGTGTTGGGTTTGACACCTCTAACACTAATTTGACACTTGTTAATATACTGTAAAGGAAAATAGTTTTAGTGTTTAGTGTTTTAAGCAATTTAATATATATTAGGAATCTGTTCATATTCCGTATTAAATTGCATTTCTTATAACGATAATAGTAGACCTCCACCTTTCAAAAAGTGAGAAGATGAATTCATTTTGGCATTAATGTCATTACATTGGAAGTTTTAATGATATCACATGCTTAAACAAATTCAATTTTTTTTTTTTGGGGGGGGGGGGGGGGGGGATTCAACTTACACAAATAACCCCAGGGCTTTAACATTTGAAGTAATACCCCCAAAACTTAAAACAGTTGCATACTCTTATTTAAAAAGTTTGTAATTATATTAATGATGATGCCTTCCAAACATGGCTCATTAAAAATTTTTTTTGTTTATGAAATTGCGTAAGTATTTATGCAATATTTATTATAAAACAATCATACTACGCAATGGCATATCATTATTATAGAGAGGCTTTATAAGGTAAATATAATAGCAATACGAAACTCTTTCTATCTGACGTATTATTTTAAATAAATACAGTTGGGCAAAAACATGTCTATTGCCGCGTGAGTGACTGGGTGAGCTCCTGCAAGGCTTTGGGATTTGTTGGAGGGCATGAATGTGCAGAGTTCTGGGGGGCGTGAGATGGGAATATTAGATTGACTTAAAACTTAAGGATATTTTTCTCCCTGATTCTATTTATGACTAACGACCCAGTGCAGGTTTGGAAGGCTTTGGCAATTAAAGCACAGTAAGATTGTGAGTGTTCAAGTCTAGGGGGGACTAAGCATTTTTCGTGTGAATGTGCAAAGCCCGTGTTTATTTGTGTAAGTTAAAAATTGAGTTTTTGTTTGTGTGTAAGAGTTTAGCAAGTGTGTTTGTTTAAGTATGTGCGAATTAGTGGCCTTGGTGAGGACAGGAGGCCAGTAGCTTGTCAGAGGTCTCTGTCTCTATTTTTGCCCTGATGTGTTTAAGTAAGATTGTGCAACTGTTTTAAGTTTAGGGGGGACTAAGTATTTTGCGCGAATGTGAAAGCCTGGGTTTATTGGTGTAAGTTGAACAAAAAAAAAAATTGAGTTTGTTTTGCGAGGGAGTTTTGTTTAAGCATGTGCTATCATTAAAACTTCCAAAGTAATGACAGTAATGCCAAAATGAATTCATCTTCTCACTTTCTGAAAGGTGGAGGTCTAACATTTTGCGCCGCCACCACAATAGCGGTGATCTATTGTGGTGTTATAAAAAATGCATTTTAATACTACGGAATATGAACAGATTTCTAATAAATATTAAATTGCTTAAAATTACTCATTATTGCTGTCTAA
The DNA here is from genome assembly GCF_040958095.1 of Procambarus clarkii. Taxonomy (NCBI): domain Eukaryota; kingdom Metazoa; phylum Arthropoda; class Malacostraca; order Decapoda; family Cambaridae; genus Procambarus; species Procambarus clarkii. The sequence goes on along the minus strand of NC_091175.1, from coordinate 4,365,508 downwards.
GATAATTAGACGAGCCAAAACTAAATACTACGAAGATAAATTTACCCAAATAAAGAGCAACATTAAACAAACTTGGAGAACAATTTCTCAAATATTGGGATCAAAGAAGTCTTTAAATAACAAACCGACTCTCCTGTCTAATAACGATGGTCAGCTTTCAGCCTCTGATTCTGCTACTGAGTTCAATAGGTTTTTCTCTTCCATTGGTTCATCCCTTGCAAATGATATTCCATCTTCCAGTACAGACATTAATGACTATCTTTCAGGTAACTATCCACAGTCTCTGTACCTAAAGCCTATTAATTCCACTGACGTCAATGAGATAATCCTTTCCCTTAAAACCAAGTCTGGTGCCCTTGAGGAGATACCAACTTTAATTTACAAAAAAGCCTCCAGATCTTTAGCCCCTGCTATTGCTTTGCTCTTCAACAAGTCACTTGAACTCCAAACCTTCCCAGATATTCTAAAAAAAGCGAGAGTAACGCCTGTCCACAAATGTGGTAATCTCACAGATGTTAACAACTACAGACCTATATCTATCCTGCCAAACTTGTCAAAAATTTTTGAAAAACTAATCTATAAGCAGCTTTACTCATATCTAGCCAAACTCAATATACTTAGCCCTTGCCAATATGGCTTCAGACCCAAAAAAAGCACTAACGATGCACTTATTAGTATGCTTAACTCGATTCATACAGCTCTTGATAAAAATGAGTTCTCTGTTGGGTTGTTTGTGGACCTGCGTAAAGCTTTTGACACTGTCAACCACCAAAACCTTCTTCTTAAATTACATCATTATGGAGTCAGAGGACACTCCCTACAATACCTCAAATCCTACCTTACTGACAGGCTCCAATATGTTTCTGTGAATAATACAATTTCTCCCACCCTACCCATCAACATTGGTGTTCCCCAGGGCAGCATACTTGGCCCTCTCCTCTTTCTCATCTACATTAATGACCTTCCAAATGCCTCCCAACACCTCAAACCAATTCTATTTGCTGACGACACAACCTTCATTTACTCCAGTCCTGATCCCCTTGCTCTAAATGCCACAGTAAATACTGAGCTAAATAAAGTCCATCTGTGGCTAACTGCCAACAAACTCACCCTTAACATTGACAAAACCTTTTATATTCTGTTTGGCAATAAATCCTCTAATCAAATAAATCTCAAAATAAACAATACCCAAATTTGTAACAAATTAGATGGCAAATTCCTTGGCATTCTCATTGATCACAAGCTTAATTTCCAGGGACACATTCTAAACATATCAAAAAAAGTTTCAAAAACTGTGGGAATTCTTTCTAAGATCAGATATTATGTACCACGCCCTGCCCTGGTGACTCTCTATTACTCCCTTATCTATCCATATCTCAACTATGGTATTTGTGCTTGGGGCTCTACTACCCAAAATCACTTACGTCCTCTAATTACTCAACACAAAGCTGCTATTAGGACAATATCCAATTCTGGCCCCAGACATCACTCGGTACCCCTACTTAAATCTCTGAATATGTTAGACATTAAGTCACTGCACATTCTCTCATGTGTATTATACATATATAAAACGCTAAACTATAATGCCAATCCTGATCTCAAAAGCTTCATAGAAGGTTGTATCAGAACCCATGAGCATCACACCAGAAATAAATACAGTTTTGATATTCCTAGAGTACGACTTAATCAAACTAGAAATGCTCTACAAATCAAGGGGCCCAGAATGTGGAATGACCTTCCCAACCATGTTAAAGACTGTACCTCTCTCAACCAGTTTAAGTTAAAAGCGAAGCTATACCTAATAAATTCCCTGTAACCTACCTTACCCTTCTATTGTCAACCAATGTCTGTTTTTTTCTTTAAAGAGCGCTGTTTGTCGACATAATTGCATTTGTGCTGCTTTTTCATCTATGTTTTCATTTCTTGTTTTCATTCTACTCATTATGCTCAATTAGTATTAAGCTTGTCATTTGAGTTTATCATGCCCGAAACGCTTTGCGTAATAGTGGCTTTAGGCATTGTATGTACTAGCTATACCTATAAGTTAAACAATCCTTGTAAATATTTATTGTATGTATGTACCTTACCTAAATAAAATTGTATTGTATTGTAAAATACAAAAACACTAAACCTATTTTCCTTTATAATATATTAACAAGTGTCAAATTAATGAATGGGGTGTCCAACCCAACACAATATGGCTGAGGCCCCACTATTTGGCATTTTTTTTTGTATTCTATGAAATATCGCAGCTAATATGTCAATGTTTCTAATGTTTATTGCAAGAGATTAGCATACATCTGATGCTATTTTCCATATTAAAAACTAATTTAAGGCCCGAACAAATATATCTATAAAATCTATAAACAGGTTAGAACCATACAAATGCAAGCATGCCTTTTTCAACCAGTACTCAACTGAATTCCACAGAAAATGGAATCTTTACTTTGGCCACAGAAAACGGCGCTAAGCCGAGGAGGGATAACTGGAATAAAGTTTCCAAACTGACTCTTCCCACATATAAACATGTCTTTCTTGACCTCATTTCAAATTATATAGAGTACTGAAAGCTCATTTTCCATAGCAAATATACTGAGGAACTCATTTTACGACTAGAACGCAAACTAGGACCCCTCATTCAGATTAAAAACACGAGAATTGACTGAACATTTACTCACCATCAAACACACAGGACTCTTTAAAGCTCTTTAAATCCTGTTCTATGGTTCGCCCTTCATGTTAATGTACCCCCATAGTATCATGTAAATTCAAGATAAGGATACACCTAAATATCCAACTTGATCTTTTTAAGGAATCTTGACCCCCCTTGTATGCTTGACCCCACTGGGGTATTTATAGGTAGGGGGTCCCTATTGCTGACGTCAGGTCACGTGACACCCCGCGACAAATAAGGAAAATTTCACCTGATTGGCCCATGACCCCGGGACGGAAAGAGAATTTTTCTACTCGGCTCCTGATTGGTCAAAAAATCGCGCCCAGTCCTCTCCACCCACCTCTGACCATTACAGAAAATGGAGCTGTGCCAAGGGCTCCCTATACTATTCAGTCATAGCATCATTAAAGTACTTCAAAAAACTTCTATATTCACTTTCAACTGTGTTTTTTTTTGTTGTGATCTATTGAACATTCACCCTCTGATCCATTTAAAAGTAGGGGCTCCCAAATTGATACCGTAGTACTCTGGTAAGACCATGGGCCAAATAGTGAATTTTTGCTAATGCTGTTAAATACTCCAAAACGTTTATATTCCTTTCACCAGTGTATTTTTTGGTTTTAATCTATTGAACATTCATCCTCTGTACCTTTCATAAGTTGGGACCCCCTTCTTGATGCCTAATACTCATAATAAACTTACGAGACAAATCGTAAAAAAAAAGATTAGGATAGGGCACGAGTTGCTCAGACTCACCCTGGGAGGTGGGTCCTGGGGACCACTGGGGAAACGGACCACCACCCCACCCCACCAGCCAGCCAGGTGTGCGCCGAGAGCGTCCTGACCCAACTGCTTGAAAAGTTTTTTCACGATTTGGCCCGTCGGGGTCGAGTCGGCATGGAAGTGCCCAACCGTTTCTGAAAATCAATTCACCATTTGTCTCATTTTACACTACTACAAAAAAATAGACGGTAAGATCAATATGAGACTACTGGAAATTTTTTTGAGGAAGGCAGAAACAGAGTAGTACATATAAGAGGGAGGAACTGTCAGATGGAACCACTACAGGATTACAGAGGGGAAGGGAGTTATCCTCAAGACTGGAATACAAATTATCAACAAGCATACAGGTACTACACCACACAACACCCGTCCTACTACCAAAACTGGACGAATCACTTCCAAAACAACACACCCTGGACCGAGGTAGAGTGGGGGGAGAACTACCAAAGCCCACCAAAAGTGACACGCAATGTGGGAAATCATTCATATTTGCAAACATACAAGGCTTGAAACCAAAATCAAGAAATAAAGTTAAGTTCATAAATGGCCTCCTAATAGAATCGAACTCAATATTTGGTGCATTTACAGAAACCCACACAAAAGGCCACATGGATAGTGAAATCTGGATTCCGAATTATAATCTAAATAGATGTGACAGAGTAATTAGGTCAAGTGGAGGAGTAGGTCTGTATATTAAAGAGGAGCTGGCATGCACAGAGCTCCTGAACTCGTCCAATGAGGTGGTAGAGGTACTTGGAATCAAGGTAGAAAATATGAATCTACTTATTATTTTAATATACAAACCGCCAGATGCAACAGTTGAGGAATTCACTGAACAGATCCACAAAATAGAGAATATCCTTGATAACCTAGCAAACCCAGTACCAGATATTATCTTCCTTGGAGACTTCAATCTTCCCAGTTTAAAATGGAGAATAGTAAACAATAACATCATAGCAGGAAGTCAACCTGGAAATAACCAACCACAGGTCAGAGAACTACTGAGATTCTGTGACAAGTTCTCGCTCAGTCAGCAGATTACAGATTACAACTAGGAACGAAAACACGCTGGACCTGATATTCACGAACAATGAGGAGCTAATCAGAGACGTTACTGTCTCAGACACTACGTACTCGGACCACAAGCTCATTGAAGTGCAAACTAACATTAATAACGGTAGTAGGCCCAAGAGAAACAACAAGCGAGAAGGGCTATTCAATAAATTCAATTTTAATAATAAGAGGATAGACTGGGAGAAAATAAACAGGGAACTTATAAACATTCAATGGGAAAATGTTCTAAGAAATAAAAATCCTACATAAGGAATAGAAAAACTGACTTCTGAAGCATATGAAGTCTGTCTGAAATATGTTCCTTTGAAAAAAGCCAGAAAGAGGTCCAATGTAGAAAGAGAACGCAGACGACATTACAAAAGGAGGAAGAAATTAACGGAAATGCTTAAGCAGACACGACTCTCCATACAGAGAAGAAATAATTTAAACAGGGAGATTGAAGAAATCGAACAGAGACTGAAGCATTCTTATCAGACTGAAGAAAGGCAACTAGAACAGAAAGCAATTAAAGAAATAAAGAAAAACCCAAATTATTTCTTCACATATGCTAAATCAAAAGCGAAAACCACTGCCAGTATTGGACCTATTCGTATTAGAGAAGGTTCATACACTGAGGATGACAAAGAAATTAGTGAAATCCTAAAAAAGCAGTATGAGGACATGTTTAGCACTCCGATACTCAGCATGAAAGTGGAAGATTCAGACAATTTCTTTATGAATGATACTCAAACACCAGTAAATATAACTGATATCAACACGAGCGTGGCAGATTTTGAAAGAGAAATTGGCAATATGCCCATGCACTCGGCCCCGGGTCCAGACTCATGGAATTCAATATTTATAAAGAAATGCAAAGTGCCGGTAGCACAGGCACTCAGTATAGTGTGGAAGAAGAGCTTGGACACAGGGGAGATACCAGATGCGCTTAAAGCAGCTGACATTGCCCCCTCTACACAAGGGTGGTAGCAAAGCATTGGCAAAGAATTATAGACCAGTTGCACTAACGTCCCACATAATAAAAGTATTTGAGAGAGTGATCAGAAGTCAGGTCACTAGATTCATGGAAACCAATGACCTCCACAATCCAGGCCAACATGGATTTAGAGCAGGAAGATCATGCCTCTCACAGCTACTTGACCACTATGACAAAATCACTGAGGCATTAGAGGAAAAACATAATGCCGATGTCGTGTACACAGATATTGCAAAGGCATTCGACAAATGTGACCATGGAGTGATTGCACACAAAATGAGGTCAATGGGTATAACTGGTAAAGTGAGACGCTGGATAGTCAATTTCCTGTCGAACAGAACACAAAGAGTAACAGTCAATCAAGTAAAATCGAGTCCGAGCGCAGTTAAAAGCTTTGTACCTCAAGGTACAGTCCTTGCTCCACTGCTGTTCCTTATTCTCATATCAGATATAGACAAAAACACAAGTCACAGCTTCGTGTCATCCTTTGCAGATGATACAAAAATCAGCATGAAAACTACCTCTGCTGAAGACATTGATAAACTACAAATAGATATTAACAAAGCTTTCGATTGGGCAGCAGAAAATAACATGATGTTTAACGGTGATAAATTCCAGGTACTCAGATACGGCAAAAATGAGGATCTAAAACATAATACAGGGTACAAAACACAATCGAATCTGCCCATAGTAGGAAAACAGCATGTCAAGGATTTGGGAATAATGATGTCCGACGACCTAACGTTTAGGGAGCATAACCAAGCAAGTATTGCGTCAGCCAGAAAAATGATAGGATGGATTACGAGAATCTTCAAGTCCAGAGATCCCATCACAATGGTTGTACTCTTCAAATCACTTGTGTTGTCCCGTCTTGAGTACTGCTCAGTACTCACTTCCCCCTTCAGAGCAAGAGAGGTTGCTGAAATTGAGGGAATACAGAGAACATATACGGCACGCATAGACGGGATAAAGCACCTAAATTATTGGGATCGTCTCAAAGCTCTCCAAATGTACTCACTAGAAAGGAGACTAGAGAGATACCAAATAATATACTCATGGAAAATACTGGAGGGACAGGTCCCAAATCTGCACAGTAAAATAACAACGTACTGGAGTGAATGATATGGAAGAAAATGCAGAATAGAACCAGTGAAGAGCAGAGGTGCCATGGGCACAATCAGAGAACACTGTATGAACATCAGAGGTCCACGGTTGTTCAACGTGCTACCAGCGAGCATCAGAAATGTTACAGGTACAACCGTGGACATCTTCAAGAGGAAACTAGATTGTTTCCTTCAAGGAGTGCCGGACCAACCGGGCTGCGGTGGGTATGTGGGCCTGCGGGCCGCTCCAAGCAACAGCCTGGTGGACCAAACTCTCACAAGTCACAAGGGCTTGGGGAGTAGAAGAACTCCCAGAACCCCATCAACCAGGTAAGGTGAGCCCATAGTGGACTTACCTGGCACAGGAGTGGGGCTGAAACTGTTCCTCCTCTTGATTGAGTGATTGATAAAGATTAAGCCACCCAAGAGTCTTACTATTATGTTGTTGTTGTTTCAGATTTAGCTACTCAGAACGAAGTGTCCATGTAGCACGGGCTATGGTGAGCCCGTAATTGAGTTCGGTTATTCGCGATAACCTTGTTTCTGTGATATTTGGGTCTAAGTTTAAAATGAAGGAGAGGATTCCTCCTTTTTCCCTGTTTATTTATCGCTTCTGTTTTAGTGCACTGGTTTTTGTCTTGTTTTATTAACATTATCTTGGAGGGGGGATGTAGATGCAGAATGCTCACTAGTGAGTCCCATTCCTCAACGGCTTTTCTAATTATTGTAGTCGCGGTGGAATGTGCATCTAATGCAGCTGCTGTCGTTGGATTAATGTTGAGTTTGATGCGCAGGGCTTCAGTAGCTTCATATTCCAGTAAGTAGTGCAATAGTGGCGCCTCTGCTTCTGTTTCACAGATGTGACACTCTTTAACTATTGGGTTCATTACCTCCCAGCAGCACTTGTAACCAAGTCTGAGTCTGTGTATGGCTACTGCAATGTCTCTGGATATCTTTTTGCCTGGCTTGAAAGAGGAGTAACCAGTGGCTTGTTCGTACCATATTGCAGTGGATCTTCCTTCCACTACTTTGGCTCTGTGACGACTTTTGATAGTTGAGAATATTTTCTTCTTGATTTGTTCCTTAATCTGTGAGAAACTCGGAGGTACTTGAACCTGTACAACAGGTAGAGCAGTGGCAGTTTTTGCTAGTGAGTCTGCCTTTTCATTACCATCTATGCCAATGTGAATTGGTATCCAATTTAGGGTGATTGACAGCCTTAGATTATGGTCTTCTTTTCCTATATGTTGAATTTCTGTGGGGAGTTGTATATTATCTCTGTGCTGACTGGATAACAATGCCTGGAGCGAAAACTTAAAGTCGGTATGTATGATGACATCATGTAAATTATTCTCAATTGTATAGTTTATTGCCTCCTTCAGGGCATATAATTCTGTTTGCAATGTTGAGCACCCACTATTCATGCTCCAGTAAGCTTCATGGTTGGTAGTGTAAACTGCTGCCCCAGCAGAACCTCTTTCTTGGTCAACTGATCCGTCTGTGAAGATGTGAGTTGTTGTAGGTCTTGAGATGGTTTCCATTTGTTTTCCTATTACTTCCTTGAGCCTCTGCGGGTCACATGCTGATTTTTTAATTGGTAATCCTTCAATGATTATCTTTAGATTCGATTCTTCCCATGGAGGAGGCTGCCGAAAGTGTTGATATGATCTATCTTCCTCTTTGTTTTTAATGGTTCATTTCAGGTCCACTTTCTCTAGAATCTTGACCAGATTATCCATACAAGAGCTTGTTCTATATTGGAGGTTTTTCTGAAAGGATCTCTGTATGCTGTCTTTGACAGTCTGGCGGTTGTTCCAATAAGTTTTGCTGCTATGGTGGCTATCCTTTGTTTCATCCTGTTTTCTAATGCTGGTAAATTGGTTCTTCCTGTTAAAGGCATGCTCTTTATATATCTCGTGAATGCCAATAATTGAACACAGTGAGATGTATGCGTTCTCCTGACATATCCCGGATTACACGCAACTCACATTGAAAATTCTTGAACTAGAAGTGCTATAATATATTTTTTCAAAGCATTTTTTTAAGATTTTCGTAATAACTAAGAGCAAGAAGATTTGCCTTAAATATTCTACTGATGTCTTACATTTCTTTGTTTGAATACCAGTAACCCTGACCTTCTCCCAGACTAGTGGCCAGGTTTACTGGTCAATGTTAACTGAGAAGATGCCACATGCTTGTAAGGCTGTAGGAACTCATACAGTTTGGTCCTAAAGCTGTTAACATTTGTTTCGTTTAGGTATTTTAGTACTTTCTCTGCCAAAGTGTTTAATGAAAAGAATTGGTTAGGAAGAACAGGAAGAGAGCGATCTTGTCCCCAGTTACTTGCATCTTACTTGTGAAATAAGACGCATGAAGTTTAGCCTTCATCATTGTACTGGCATTTACAGATCCATCAAGACTGTTAGTGATGATTTGGAGTTATTTGATGTCAGTTCTTGTCGTTCTTTTATGTTGCTCCATCAGGCTTCATTACCCACTGATTGACCCAATATTTTTTTTTTCAGTCCTCGTACCACCTATCAATACTCAAGTTTTGCATTTCTTTCAACCGGTTTCCTAAATATCATAGGGGATCGTATTTCGGTTGTTTGGTAATCTTTTATAGCCATTCCAGGAATCTCTACGTTTCCTCGACTGCAATTCTACACGGATATCCAAAATAGAGTTGATCCCCTAGTTTGTGTATGTAGCATGTTTGAGTAATTTAAGCATTTTGATGTGTCAGTATTGAGACATTAATTCTCATGTCTGGCTTTAAACATATCCTGTGGTTGTATATAGAGTTTCGTAAATAATACACTATGGCAAAGTTTTTATTTAACTAACCTCCCATCATTATCCTGTCCAGAAGTATTCGAAATTTTTTGATGTTTATTTACTGACACATGAAACGCAGTTGGTGTCACGTTAGTTTCAGGTGGAACACCACAGGAATTGCTTGTGACGAAGTCCTGATGTAGCTATGATCAGTTTTACTGTTTGGATATTATTTTCTTGTCCGTATTGGAAATGAAAATATTACCTTTGCTTATCTTATGGATCATATAATTTAAAGTTTTATTACATAATTAAAAATGTATCTTAAAACGTGCCGAATTATATTGGAAAACCTTTCATTGAAACTTCATATAATTTTATTTAGCACCTCGTTTACAGTAATTTAGAAAACGACCAGATGTTCGAAATTTAGCTTGTGAAATTATGGGGAAAGTGGCAGGAAGATAATAACGTGATTCAGGATGTTGTCACAGCCAGGAGATTCATGGTGAAGGTGACGGGTGTCCCTCAGCCAGGCTCCTCACCTCCACTCATACGACCTGAAGGGGTGATGAAGGTACACCTTGATTTAACAGAATGGCGAGATGGGTGTCATTCATTCCACTCGAAATAAAGAGGGATATCAAAAATATATCTACGGTAAATTGTCAGATATAAAGAGAATGGGAACTTTTGCATAAGGTCACGTCTCTTGTACATAAAAAAAACAGAAATACAAATGATTTCCTATCAATTATATTTAAGATTATAAAAATTCACATACGAAGAGTTCAATATTTCTTATGTTTTTCTTCACTGTCGGGGAAAGTTAAAAAAGTAACTCTCCAAAGTTAATTTTCACACATTTATTGTTTGGTCTGACGCATAGGAATGCGTTTTGCAAGGTCACTCCTTGCATTCTCAAAAAATGTAAGGCATGACCTTGCATGAGGGACCTCACTCCTTATTCTCTCTGAGAATGCAAGGAGTGACCTTGCAAAACGCATCTCTAGGCTTCAGACCAAACAATAAAGGTGTGAAAATGAACTTTGGAGAGTTAATTTTTTAACTTTCCCGACAGTGAAGAAAAACATAAGAAATATTTAAAAGATTCGTGTTAGAATCATTAATCTTACCCTTGCGGTCATATTCAGCAACATATACTGGAAACTCTACACCCCAGAATATATAAATATATATATAGATAGGAAAACAAGTTTATATAATACCTTTATGACCATTACAGCCACTATGATTTTAGCCTTGATGGCGAATTCCGCCACCGTTAAATCCACCACTTGGGCCGTCAATATGGATTCCATGACCACCACCGCCTGGTCGAACTGTAGTACGGATCCCATGACCACCCTGGCCCAGACGTAAGGGGTCAGCGCCGACATATGCGGCGAAGACTGCCAGGACCACCAGGAAGAAGAGGGCACGGAAGTGCTGCAGGAGCGAGGTGGAGGGGACAGTACGAGGTTATTGACGGAAATATACGTAAAATAATTATTTATATTCATTTATGCATGGTGCCTAAACATAATGCACTAATTATTTTGTTCTCGGTCATCAACGGTCCCTTGATGTAGTGGTGAGCATTCTGAATACGTGCGCACATGTTCCTCTTTCTCATCTACATTAATGACCTTCCAAATGCCTCCCAACACCTCAAACCAATTCTATTTGCTGACGACACAACCTTCATTTACTCCAGTCCTGATCCCCTTGCTCTAAATGCCACAGTAAATACTGAGCTAAATAAAGTCCATCTGTGGCTAACTGCCATCAAACTCACCCTTAACATTGACAAAACTTTCTATATTCTGTTTGGCAATAAATCCTCTAATCAAATAAATCTCAAAATAAACAATACCCAAATTTGTAACAAATTAGATGGCAAATTCCTTGGCATTCTCATTGACCACAAGCTGAATTTCCAGGGACACATTCTAAACATATCAAAAAAAGTTTCAAAAACTGTGGGCATTCTTTCTAAGATCAGATATTATGTACCACGCCCTGCCCTGGTGACTCTCTATTACTCCCTTATCTATCCATATCTCAACTATGGTATTTGTGCTTGGGGCTCTACTACCCAAAATCACTTACGTCCTCTAATTACTCAACACAAAGCTGCTATTAGCACAATATCCAATTCTGGCCCCAGACATCACTCGGTACCCCTACTCAAATCTCTGAATATGTTAGACATTAAGTCACTGCACATTCTCTCATGTGTATTATACATATATAAAACGCTAAACTATAATGCCAATCCTGATCTCAAAAGCTTCATAGAAGGTTGTAACAGAACCCATGAGCACCACACCAGAAATAAATACAGTTTTGATATTCCTAGAGTACGACTTAATCAAACCAGAAATGCTCTACAAATCAAGGGGCCCAGAATGTGGAATGACCTTCCCAACCATGTTAAAGACTGTACCTCTCTCAACCAGTTTAAGTTAAAAACGAAGCTATACCTAATAAATTCCCTGTATCCTACCTTACCCCTCTGTTGTCAACCCATGTATGTTTTTTTTTTGTTTTTTTTTTTTCAAATCAACGCTGCTTGAATGTAATTTTCTGAAATAATTTGTAATTGTATTTGTGCTGCTTTTTCAACAATGTTCCCCCCTCTTTTACCTCTATTTTTATTTGTACTCAACACATTTTATTCTTTTTACCCATTAGTTTTAAGCTTTAGTCATTAGTGTTTTTTCCTGCCCGAAACGCTTTGCGTAATAGTGGCTTTAGGCATTGTATGTACTAGCTCTATCTATAAAGCCAACAAACTTTGTAAAATCTCTTTATGTATGTACCTTTACCTAAATAAAAATTATTATTATTATTATTATTCTTACGAATGCTCGCCCGCACCTTACGAATGATCTGGTCTGGTTCGAGTCTTGGCCAGAGAGGATTGACTAGACATCAGTCCTTAACTGTTCTCCTCTGTTCATCCAGCGGTAACTAGGTACCTGGTTGTTAACTGACTGGCGGGTCGTGTCCAAGGAAAGATAGTGGTACGTGCATAGTAAGTGGATAGTGGTGCATAAGGGAATTGTGTAAAACCCCGGTTTGTGTTTCGGAGAGGCTGCGGGATCCGTGTGAGAACAGTAGCACTCCTGGTTGCAATTCTTTTACCATGTCGTGGCGCAATCGACTAAGGCGCGTCTGGGATCATCCCGGACGTAAGTTCGAACCCTCATCACAGCCCTTGTGGATTTGTTCATAGTGGTAAGGCCTACTACCATGAGGCATGGGAAGGGAAAGCTCTCGGCCTGCTAACAGGAGTCACAAGTGACGTGTTCCTGTGGTCAAATGTGACAAGAGAAAAAGAAAGAGAAATATGTCGAGTGTGTGTGTGTAAGCTCGAAGCTTCGCTTTCCATCCTTCGTGGTTACTTAGGAATCAATGAAACACGATAATATCAATCTTCCTGCTGTCCTACCTACGGAAAGTCTTCCTTTACCAACAGTATTAAAACAAATTGTTATTATGTAACATTAAAACTGAGCAGTGCATTAGTTATTTTTGACCCCAAAGATTGGCCTTTCAACCCCACTGGCCATCATAATAGTCAAGTGAAGGCACTAAATGAGCCTTTACAAGAAGCTGGAGGTAATCTATATGCTAAAATGGATTTTTATTAAAAAAAATTTGACCAGCGTTACGATATGTATTAATTGCGTGCTCCAACACGGCCGCACTACAATATGTAACTACAGACACAACTGTTAGTGGGAGGATTCTTACCATGATGAAGATGTGAGGACAACTGCCCCTCGGATCCGTACCCAAGCATATATAGGGACCTCATCCAGGGGCGGCGCGCGCACCAACCCGCACACCTTTCCACCAGTCACCTCCGTCAACTTTGTAAAGGGCGGAAGGACTAACCGTTATGTGCATCCCTGGAACTGTTTATTTTTGACCGCACTCCGCAGAACCTTCGACGCCCACCAGCATACAAGCACACCTTCACTAACACACCCCTAACCAAGACACCACCCACCAACACACACCCCACCAACACACCACCCACCAACACACCCCTCACCAACACACCCCTCACCATCACACCCCTCACCAACACACCCCTCACCAACACACCCCTCACCAACATACTCCTCACCAACACACCCCTCACCAACACACCCCTCACCAACACACCCCTCACCAACACATACCCCACCAACACACCACCTACCAACACACCCCTCACCAACACACCCCTCACCAACACATACCCCACCAACACACCACCTACCAACACACCCCTCACCAACACACCCCTCACTGACACACCAACCACCAACACACCAACCACCAACACACCCCTCACCAACACACCCCTCACTGACACACCAACCACCAACACACCAACCACCAACACACCCCTCACCAACACACCACCCACCAACACACCACCCACCAACACTCAACCGACAAACACACCACCCATCAATACACCCCTCACCAACACACCACCGACAACCACACCTTGACACTTGTTGGAGACGTTCTCATAGTTGAAACACTTGTAGCACTGTCTCACGTTGTAGACCTTCTCCATGGCAATCTGGTTTTGGGAGGAGATGATTCCAAAGCACTTAAAAACCGTTCTTCACAGCTTCCTGGGCCTGTTCTGCTGTTTCGAAGGTTATCTTCATCGTGGGCAGAGTGGCATCGTTCGTCTTGATGAGAAGATCTATCGTCGCTTTCAGAGTAGGGTTTTCTTCGTTCACTTGTTGCACTATGGTGTCGGGTACCTCACCCGCTAACCAGCAGTTCAGCCTGTTCACAAATATCGTTTTCCCGGCAGTGATTTGTTTGGGAGGAATTGGTGAGAGGTTCGTCTTCAGTAGTGGGACCCGCTGATCAGATCTTCTGGCGATCACTTTTTGTTGCCACGATCACCGTGGCCACGTTACCATGCATATGGACGTCTACTGGTCACACTGTTGTTGCGTTATCAGTGGCAGTTGGAATTTCACACTTAGAGCGCTTGTAGACTCCGAGGAGTCGCACTTTCACTTTGTATGTCATATTATCTGACGGATTGTCAGGAGAACCCGGAGTGTAGAGTGGTTTGCCGGCAGCTGTGTGGGAACACAATTTGCCAGCAGGAGAGGTGTGTGTGAGTGATGAGGTTACAAATTGATTGAATGACTGATGAAGATTAAGCCACCCAAGGCTTTATCAAGGTGGGCCCACCTGAGTCGGCGGGCCCACCTGAGTCGGCGGGCCCACCTGAGTCAGCAGGCCCCAGCAAATAAAGCAAATGCTCAACCCCTCTTTTCGTGGTGATGCGCAAGGTCTCATTCTGGAGCTCACAAGATTTTACAACATATGCGTGGCTGGTGGTGTACCTGAGGTCATCAGGCCCCCTCATTGTTTATGCTTCCATCTGTGCACTTGGTAAGGAGGGATGAATCAGGCTATCATTGCTTGGCAACCCTTTATACGATGCCCTAAACGAGGATAGTCAACCAGCAAGAGGACAACATCCTGGAACTAAATCAGCTTGGCTTTGAGATCCCCCAAGGATGAGTTGCATCTGCTCATGCAGCACGAGTGTACATTGTCAACATCTCTGAACAAACAGGACTTTAAAATTGCCTTTAACATGTTAACATGATGCGGTATTCAAACTTGTGTCCTTAATACCATTTTCCTCCTCTGTATTCATTCATATTATTATGCTACATAAGCGATTCAAAGTTACTATTTGGTGAACAAGAAATGAGTTCTTGTGAAGGTGTCCAGAAAGCTGATCCCCTTGCGCCTGTTCTTTTCCGTTTAGTCACCAAAATGTCACTGAAAGTTTATCTTATGAGTTCAATATGTGATTCTTGGACGATGACAGCATCTGGTAAGTCAGCTCTTACTGCAACTGTGATTGGCTGTTTAGATTGCACTGTATAAACCCATAGCACTTTGATGGGTTTAGGGTGAGTCCTAACTCCTCTGCTTTAGATGTCCTCAGCTTTAGATTCCCTGGAAGGGACTCCTGTGTCCCTGCCAGTGTGACATCATCCAAGGGCAATAAAACTTAGGACTCAAACACGGCCCTAAGATTTTTTTATTATTTACTAGGACTCAGTTATTTATATTTTTTATTACATTGTGTTACAGCTTAGAACATTCATACACACAGAGAATGTATGTCTGTATGTCTAAAGTTGGAGGACAGAAGCTTGGGGCTAGCCTCACCCAAACTGGCAGAGGGAGTGATCTGGGGTACGGAATGAACAGAGGTTGGTCGGAATTGCCAGAATTAAAAAGGGAACAGCGTTTCAGGGCCACATTCCTACCACCACGACTATTTCTGGCACTGCCCGCCTCCTACACATCTAAATATCTTCAGTACAAATCCTACAAAACATTTTTCTTATATTAATATACACCACTGATCCTGTCAACATTTTCAAAGACATAACAGTTGTGAAAATTAATTTATTTAAAGCAACCGAATATATAACCAAGCATGAAGTAATATGTTGCATTGGCCAATAAGCCCATTGCAGCCTTCCTACGTTCTTATGATGGCTGGGGCAGTATGCTGGGTATTCTGTCTTGGTCTTGATGATGGTACAATATAACACACTCTCAACAGTTGACTGCTGTCAGTGTGTTGAGTTTGTATGATATTTAGTGCTGCGCCGAATATTTCAGTGTTGTTTATCAGTATATTTGTAGTGATGTCAGTATGTACCAGAATATATCACGTGTGTTAGCATGTATCACTGATGTTCGTTAACATGTATCATAAATATCGGTTTGTATGACGAATGTTAGCATGTTTCAATATATGGTAAATATTGATAGGTATGTATCACCTCTCAAATACGGGCTCCAAAAGGCGAGACCGTCATACTACCAACCAGGCCATGTGCACTCACAATAAGGAGTGATCTTATAGATCACGCCTTCTTGTGAGGGTTGAAAGTTGAAGTGAGAGAGTGAAGGAATGAGGAGTGAAGGAATGAGGAGTGAAGGTTGAAGCTTCAACCTTCCCTAGAGTTGAAACTAAAATGTTTGGAGGAATTTCTATCTCCTTCGCCCATGACGTCTAAACTTAAAATCACAATAGCGTGGAAAATAACATTTCATTCACATAGACCTTCGTAGACTCGAACACGGCCCTAAGATTTGTTTATTTTATTTGTTAGAATACAGTTATTTATATTTTTTTATTACTTTGTGTTACAGCTTACAACATTCATACATACATTGCAACAACTGTTCAAAACCTCACCCAAGTCTGCAGAGATGGAGATCGTCCATTGGATTTTGTTTTGTTTTGAGATATATACAAGAGTTGTTACATTCTTGTACAGCCACTAGTATCAAATCAAATCAAATGTTTATTTAGGTAAGGTACATACATACAAGAGATTTTACAAAGAGTGATGGATTTATAGATAGGGCTAGTACATACAATGCCTAAAGCCACTATTACGCAAAGCGTTTCGGGCATGAAAAACTTAAATGACTAAAGCTTAATACTAATTGAGCTTAATACTAATATCAATTAAACTTTAAGCTAGCGTTTCGGGCAGGTCCCTGGAATACGATCCCCGCCGCGAAGAATCGTTTTTACAACCAAGTACACATTTTACTGTTGAGTTAAACAGAGGGTACAGTTAAGGATTTGCGCCCAGTAAATCCTCTCCGGCCAGGATACGAACCCATAACAAAGCGCTCGCGGAACGCCAGGCGAGTGTCTTATCACTACACCACGAAGACTGCCTGTTCAAGTTCCAAATGTTCAAGATGTTCAAGTTCAAGATGTCCATCATGTTCATGTTCTTCAAGAGAGAGGTTTAACCCTTTCATGGATATTGCTTTCCATGAAAAGCAATTTCGGACTATCGAAAGAGAATGCACACTGAAGGAAATTGGTAACGTGGTCAATGTCGGGCATGTTGTGAGAGGTACAAAGTACGTTGTGAGGTACAAAGTACGTTGTGATAGGTACGTGGGGCACCCCTAAAGTCATATTCTTTCTTCTATCCTCCTCGTGTCGTTCAGCTTTCCCTGGGAGGTTTCATCAATAGCATTCGAGGCTAACAGTGTATCGAGGCACTTTGTAAAGCGGATCTTACTGTCTCTATGAATGGTTGGCTTAATGAAATGATTTCGCACATTTAACATTTTAGTTCGAGTTTTATCTTCACTCCCTTAAGAAAAGGGATTTCTCAGTGATATATATCACACCACTGTGAATTTTTGTGTGCCTTTCCCTAAGGTTTCACAAGCTGCAGATTCTACAGCAGAGTGCCATCATGCAGGAGGTGCTACATCAGAGTGCCATCATGCAGGAGGTGCTACAGCAGAGTGCCATCATGCAGGAGATGCTACAGCAGAGTGCCATCATTCAGGAGATGCTACAGCAGAGTGCCATCATGCAGGAGATGCTACAGCAGAGTGCCATCATGCAGGAGGTGCTACAGCAGAGTGCCATCATGCAGGAGATGCTACAGCAGAGTGCCATCATGCAGGAGATGCTACAGCAGAGTGCCATCATGCAGGAGGTGCTACAGCAGAGTGCCATCATGCAGGAGATGCTACAGCAGAGTGCCATCATGCAGGAGATGCTACAGCAGAGTGCCATCATACAGGAGATGCTACAGCAGAGTGCCATCATGCAGGAGATGCTACAATAGGGGTGCCATCATGCAATAGATGCTACAGCAGAGTGCCATCAAGCAGGAATAAGATGTTGAGCTCGCTATTGGACCTGTTTGTGCTCTCCCAGCAGCCAAGCATAAATGAAAAAGAGCAAGGGGAGACCCTTGCTAAATTTACATCCTTCTCCCCAAACAAATATCAGTTAATCATTGTATCCAACATAAACGAAGGGGAGGAGACAAGATATGTTTCTTCGAACTTCTTACACCACACTTCTTTTTTACCAGGTTGAAAGAATGTTTAAAATCAAGTTTGATTATTGCTCTGTTTTCGGGAAGGTCATCGATATAGGCTGTTGCTGATGAGTTGGTGCTTGCCTGCCACGGAGATTACCAGAGCCCCGCTGATGGGTCGAAGCTCTGTGGCAGCTACTGCACGGATAATATATAAATAAATATCATTAAGGTTTTATCCATTAAACGTCCATTTTTTTATATTAACTAACGAATAATAAAAGATGTGCTGGATACGTGTCAATATCACTGAAGGTTGCCGGAGGTTACCACAAGCGTTGCCCTGACGTGTGTGTGGCCACTGGCGCCTCCACACGCCCCGTACCTGGACTTCTGTCCGGTCATCTTTGCAAACAGTCAGCAAAAAGAAGGAAAAGTCGGACCTAAAATACCTGGAACTGCTGCAATGTTTGCTCCTTCGTCGTCGGCGATGCATATTGAAACACATTGTGATGTTGCCTTGTACAGTCGCCCTGACCTGGGACGCAGTGTTGACATATAGCTTGTGTATCCCTTCTGCCACTGACATCTGCCACTGACATCTGCCACTGACATCTGCCACTGACATCTGCCACTGACATCTACCACTGACATCTGTGCTGCATCTATCACACGTGTCCTGAGAGCGAATTGTCATATTTGAGTACACTAATTGTTATCGCATCTGTCGCACAGCATACATACATCATTTTGTACATGACAAAATATAAATAATTTTGTTCTGATCATGTTCTTCAAATAGACTGAGTAAATAATTAATTCAGACGGATAAATTATACGTTTACCACTTATGCCTTTTTGATCAGGTTTCTTTCCTTCTGATCCTATGTCAATTATATTGTCTCCTTCCAGGAATAAATAGCCGCTAGTGCTTCCATCCAGAATTATATATCCTGCAGCCTCACCGCTGCTCTGTAGAGTCGCTATTCAGTTATACAAAACCTGTAGAGTCGCTGTCAATAAATATATAACCTGTAGAGTCGCTGTCAATAAATATATAACCTGTAGAGTCGCTGTCAAGAAATATATAACCTGTAGAGTCGCTGTCAAGAAATATATAACCTGTAGAGTCGCTGTCAAGAAATATATAGCCTGTAGAGTCGCTGTCAAGAAATATATAGCCTGTAGAGTCGCTGTCAAGAAATATATAGCCTGTAGAGTCTTTTTCTAGCATCATGTATTGCCTTCCTACACTACAGGCCATGTATTACCTTCCTACACTACAGGCCATGTATTGCCTTCCTACACTACAGGCCATGTATTACCTTCCTACACTACAGGCCATGTATTGCCTTCCTACACTACAGGCCATGTATTACCTTCCTACACTACAGGCCATGTATTACCTTCCTACACTACAGGCCATGTATTACCTTCCTACACTACAGGCCATGTATTGCCTTCCTACACTACAGGCCATGTATTGCCTTCCTACACTACAGGCCATGTATTACCTTCCTACACTACAGGCCATGTATTACCTTCCTACACTACAGGCCATGTATTGCCTTCCTACACTACAGGCCATGTATTACCTTCCTACACTACAGGCCATGTATTGCCTTCCTACACTACAGGCCATGTATTACTTTCCTACACTACAGGCCATGTATTACCTTCCTACACTACAGGCCATGTATTGCCTTCCTACACTACAGGCCATGTATTACCTTCCTACACTACAGGCCATGTATTGCCTTCCTACACTACAGGCCATGTATTACCTTCCTACACTACAGGCCATGTATTACCTTCCTACACTACAGGCCATGTATTACCTTCCTACACTACAGGCCATGTATTACCTTCCTACACTACAGGCCATGTATTACCTTCCTACACTACAGGCCATGTATTGCCTTCCTACACTACAGGCCATGTATTACCTTCCTACACTACAGGCCATGGCTCTTTGGTCCCGCCTCTTAACTGTCAATCAACTGGTGTACAGGTTCCTGAGCCTACTGGGGTCTATCATATCTACACTTGAAACTGTGTATGGAGTCTGCCTCAACCACATCACTTCCTAATGCATTCCATTTGTCAACTACTCTGACACTGAAAAAAATTCTTTCTAATGTCTCTATGGCTAATTTCGGAACTCAGTTTCCACCTGAGTTCCCTGGTGCGTGTGCCCCTTGTGTTAAATAGTTTGTCTTTATCTGCCCTATTAATTCCTCTTAGAATCTTGTATGTGGTGATCATGTCCTCTCCAACTCTTCTGTCTCCCAGTGACTTGAGGTTTAATTCTCGTAGTCTCTCCTCGCAGCTCATACCCCTCAGTTCGGGTACTAGTCTGGTGGCAAACCTTTGAACCTTTTCCAGTTTAGTTTTATGCTTGACTAGATATGGACTCCATGCTTGAGCTGCATACTCCAGGATTGGTCTGCCATATGTGGTATACAAAGTTCTGTAAGATTCCATACACAAGTTTCTAAAGGCCGTTTATATGTTAGCTAACCTGGCATATGCCTCTGATGTTATTCTTCTTGATAATGGGCTTCAGGGGACAGGTCTGGCGTGATATCAACCCCCAGGTCTTTCTCTCTCTCTGACTCTTGAAGTATTTCATCTCGCAAATGATACCTTGTATCTGGTCTCCTGCACCCTACACCTATTTTCATTTCATTACATTTGCTTGGGTTAAACTCTAACAACCATTTGTTCGACCATTTCTGCAACTGGTCCATATCATCTTGAAGCCTCAAGCCTCTTCTGTTTTAATCCTTCACATAATTTTGTCGTCGTCAGCAAACATTGAGATTAATGAGTCTATACCCTCCGGGAGATTATTTACGAATATCAGAAACAGGATAGGTGCGAGTATTGAGCCCTGTGGGACTCCACTGGTGACTTCATTCCAATCAGAGGTCTCATCTCTGCTCTGCGTGTGTGTGTGTGTGTGTGTGTGTGTGTGTGTGTGTGTGTGTGTGTGTGTGTGTGTGTGTGTGTGTGTGTGTGTGTGTGTGTGTGTGTGTGTGTGTGTGTGTGTGTGTGTGTGTGTGTGTGTGTGTGTGTGTGTGTGTGTGTGTGTGTGTGTGTGTGTGTGTGTGTGTGTGTGTGTGTGTGTGTGTACTTGCCTAATTTACCTAATTGTACTTACTTAATTGTGCTTGCGGGGGTTGAGCTCTGGCTCTTTGGTCCCGCCTCTCAACTGTCAATCAACTAATGTACAGGTTCCTGAGCCTACTGGGCTCTATCATATCTACACTTGATGCTGTGTATGGAGTCAGCCACCACCACATCACCTCCTGATGCATTCCATTTGTCTACTACTCTGACATTGAAAAAAAGGGGAGAGAGAGACACACACACGCACACACGTTTCTGTGTGTGTGTGGGGTTGGGGGTTAAAAAAATTGTCTCTCTTATATTTGATATTACTTGATTTATTACAATTCATAAAAAACGAACAATAACAAGATAAAATACTAATAAAAACCAATTAAGTGTTTAGTTTGCAATAATTTAATGAACATCATTTGGCTTGTGACAAAATATTCCATCAATTGGCAGGAAGATAATGAGATGATTCAGGATGTTGTCACAGTAGAGGTGACGAGCGTCCCTCAGCCAGGCTCCTCACCTCTCCGCACACGACCTGAAGGTGGGATACAAAACCATCGATGAACGGACTTCCTCTTAAAATGTACCAATTTGGGCGATTTTAACATTTGTAACCTTAAAGCATCGATATCACTCTATATATAAAATATTTACTTATTGTCGTATTGCATCAGCATTACCTTTTTGCGGCATAGTAACTAACAGTGCCTTTTGCGGCACACAAAGCATCAAGAATGGCTCTCTCTCTCTCAAACACGTACACACATTCCAGTAAACACACACACTACCCCCCCCCCCCCCCCCAACGCATTCACATATTAAACTCACGCCCAACCACCTCCAAACACGTACACACTACATTCTCGTATAAAAAAACATACACAAAACACACGCAATAACACACTACTTTCCTCCCAACAAACACACACACATGCACACACGCACTACTCACCTCCCAACACACACACGCACGTAAACACTACTCTGCCCCCAACTCTCACGCAAGCACACGCTACTATCCCTTAAAACACACATGCATGACCATATTACTCTCCCCCCCCCCCCAACACACACACCGGGGGGGGGGGGGTGGAATCTGGTAGCTGAGCAGCGCAAGACTCGTAATTCTGTGTTCAAGTTCGATTCCCGGCAGGCAGAAACAAATGGGTAAAGTTTCTTTTAACCCTGATGCCCCTGTTACCTAGCAGTAAATAGGTACCTGGGTGTTAGACAGCTGTTACGG
Organism: Procambarus clarkii; assembly: GCF_040958095.1. Taxonomy (NCBI): domain Eukaryota; kingdom Metazoa; phylum Arthropoda; class Malacostraca; order Decapoda; family Cambaridae; genus Procambarus; species Procambarus clarkii. The sequence continues at coordinate 4,342,878 of NC_091175.1, read as the reverse complement.
AGCTGCTTCCTGGGTGTGTGTGTGGAAAAAAAAATTAGTAGTTAGGTACAGTTGATTGATTGACAGTTGAGAGGCGGGCCGGAAGAGCAGAGCTCAACCCCCGAAAAAACAACTAGGTGAATACACACACACGCACACACATACTATTCTCCCAACACTAGGCTACTCCCAGAACTAAGAGGCATGAGTTACGAGGAAAGGCTGCGTGAAATGAACCTCACGACACTGGAAGACAGAAGAGTGAGGGGAGATATGATCACTACCTACGAAATTCTCGGATGAATTGACAGGGTAGATAAGAATAAACTGTTTAACACGGGGGGGGGGGGAAGTTACGCGAACAAGGGGACACTTGTGGAAACTGAGTACCCAAATGAGCCACAGGGACGTTAGAAAGAACTTTTTCAGTGTCAGTGTAGTTAGTAAACGGGATGCACTAGAAAGTGATGTAGCGGAGGCTGACTCCATACACAGTTTCAAATATAGATATGATGGAGCTTGAGAAACTCAGGAATCTGTACACCAGTAGATTGGCGGTTGAGGCGCAGGACCAAAGAGCCAAAGCTCAACCCCCGCAAGCGCAACTAGGTGAGTACAACTAGATGAGTACACACACACACAAGAAGGGCTCGGAGAGACATGAACACAACATACAAAATTCTCAGGGGGAATTGACAGGGTAGACACTAATATATATGTGTCTATATTTTGTAAATGAAATGTCTGTCTTTCTGTTCGAGATTGGAGGCCAGATTAGTGGGGCTTCGCTCGTTTTTTCCATTAATTGCTGTTGAGTACGAGCTCAACATGGGCATGTACCCATGTTCGGCTCGTACAACAATTACAAACATACAACAACAATTACTGTCACACACAACAAAATCTCACAATAGTATGTGACTCGACTCTGAATTATTTTTATTATTTATTTTGGTCTTAACGAAAACTGTATGTGCTGGTCACTCCAAAATTTAAAAACCAGAAGATTGAACTAATAATATATTATAAGAGCAAGACGACTACCAACTTGGTTATGAAGAACTCTCATGACAACAAACAAACCCCCTTCAAAGAGACAAATGTTGTCTATGCTTTCACATACCCACATGGGGGAGAATCAATCCCAACGAATTCAATATATAAACATCACAACAACATCCCTTTCAAGACGCCTAACAATGCATAAGCAGCAAGGACCTATAAAAGAACATATAATCTCTATACATAACCAGACCATCACCAGAGATATTCTCACAAACAACACCAAAATAATCGACAGGTACAGCGACAACAGAAGACTGGAGCCAACATACATAAAGCGAACCAAGTCATGTATCAGTAGACACCTACCAACAAATTACACTCTGAAAATGTTCAGAACACGACATTATATATATATATATATATATATATATATATATATATATATATATATATATATATATATATATATATATATATATATATATATATATATATATATATATATATATATATATATATATATATATATATATATTTTTTTTTTTTTTCTTCTATAATTACCTTTATGATCACTACAGCTATAAGGTTACTAGCCATCCGCGTGAATTCCTCCACCGTTAAATCCACCACTAGGACCGTCGAGTTGGATCCCACCACCATTAGCCCCTGGACGAGTGGTGGTTGATCGGATCCCACCACCATTGGCCCCTGGACGGATGGTGGTTGACCGGATGCCACCTCCATTAGCCCCTGGACGGGTGGTGGTTGACCGGATGCCACCACCATTGAAGCCTCCGCTAGGGCCGTCAAGGTGGACGCCATGGCCATCCTGGCCAAGGCGGGAGAGGTCCGCGCCGACGCAGATTGCGATGACGGACATGGATGCCAGGAGGATGAGAGCGTGCTTGACCTGAAGGAGCGAGATGAACGAAAATGATCTGAATGAGAATGTGATTTGAAATGCAAATAAAATCTTTTATATTACCAAATGTGTGCATGTAATAAAAACATTAATGGTTAATTCCAGGAAGCCGCCCATATCCCAGTTAAATTCGGCAAAACAATTAGATAATAAAAGAGCTTTGATTTTTCTGCAATTTTGTCTACTTAAATATATATGGATAAATATATCAGGCAAACATGAAATAATTTAGAATCGGTCCTGATTTTCCTAACTGATGAGAATAAAAAAAAGTTATATGTTTATGTTGATTGAATAACTGAACAGCGATTCTAAAATTAATTGTGAAACAACAATATAATAATAAACAGCATAATACACAGAGAGGAACCTCCCTAACGCAATATATCAATGAGAAAATGCGTAGGAGCCCTGATGAGGATTCGAACCTATGCGCTGGGCGTTCCCACGCACACGCTCTAGACGCCTAGTCCACGACATGGTAAAAGGATGTCAGTAGAACTCCAGGTTGCAATCCTTTTACCATGTCGTGGCCTAGTTGTCTAGGGTGTGTGCCTGGGAACACCCACCGAATAGGTTCGAATCCTCATCACGGCTTCTACGGATTTTTTTCTAATAGCATAATATTAGAGTGGCTACATATATATAGGCCATCTTTCAAGGGTTTTATGCAGATAGGGTCCCAGTCGTACAGTCACGTTCGATAAGACTCACAACTGGGAATTCCGAGTTCGAATCCCAGGCTGGAGAGAAATATTTGAGCATAACCACAACAAACCAGTCAGTTTGTTGTGGGTTTGCATCCTTTGGAATGTCAGAAGTTCGACCTTGAGTGGGGATATATATATATATATATATATATATATATATATATATATATATATATATATATATATATATATATATATATATATATATATATATATATATATATATATATATATATATATATATATATATGTCGTACCTAATAGCCAGAACGCACTTCTCGGCTTACTATGCAAGGCTCGATTTGCCTAATAAGCCAAGTTTTCCTGAATTAATATATTTTTTTAACGTTTTTCTTATGAAATGATAAAGCTACCCATGACATTACGTATGAGGTCAATTTTTTTTAATTGGAGTTAAAATTAACGTAGATATATGACCGAACCTAACCAACCCTACCTAACCTAACCTAACCTATCTTTATAGGTTAGGTTAGGTTAGGTAGCAGAAAAAGTTAGGTTAGGTTAGGTTAGGTAGGTTAGGTAGACGAAAAACAATTAATTCATGAAACTTGGCTTATTAGGTAAATCGGGCCTTGCATAGTAGGCATAGAAGTGAGTTCTGGCTACTAGGTACGACATATATATATATATATATATATATATATATATATATATATATATATATATATATGTCGTACCTAGTAGCCAGAACTCACTTCTGAGCCTACTATGCAAGGCCCGATTTGCCTAATAAGCCAAGTTTTCATGAATTAATTGCTTTTCGACTACCTAACCTACCTAACCTAACCTAACCTAACTTTTTCGGCTACCTAACCTAACCTAACCTATAAAGATAGGTTAGGTTAGGTTAGGTAGGGTTGGTTAGGTTCAGTCATATATCTACGTTAATTTTAACTCCAATAAAAAAAAATTGACCTCTTACATAATGAAATGGGTTGCTTTATCATTTCATAAGAAAAAAATTAGAGAAAATATATTAATTCAGGAAAACTTGGCTTATTAGGCAAATCGGGCCTTGCATTGTAGGCTGAAAAGTGAGTTCTGGCTACTAGGTACGACATATATATATATATATATATATATATATATATATATATATATATATATATATATATATATATATATATATATAGGCTGCCTGAATCGACAAAATGAATTATATTTATCGTTATTATAAAGACAATATTGTGAGCGTCATTATACTCACTGCCAAACGTATTATGTCATCAGGAGTTATCTGGCAACCTGGATCAAATTTAATTTGAAAGATCAACCAATCTTCTAGGAATCTGAATTGTCCCGGCTTTGGTTGCGTGTAGCCAAGTTCGGGGCAGAAATTCGTAAATAATAATGTCAAATACCTGGCTAGGAAATTCCCTGCTGACTAAAATATTTTAGCAAAAAAGAAGAACCGCACATTGTGTTACCTATTAGTTGGTAATATGTTAACTACCAAGAAATTTTTAGATTTACATGCCAAAGTTAGATAAGTTACTAGTTAAGATCAAAACAGCCTCAAATGACCTCTTGAGTGATCATTATTGGACCCTCAGTTTATAAACAAAAAAATCCTCCTATGAAGTAGATTAATTACTTCTGAGGGAAAGCCACAAACTTTATACTTTAAACTAAACACTAATTCACATGGAACAAATTTTTATTATTATTATTATTATTATTATTATTATTATTATTATTATTATTATTATTATTATTATTATTATTATTATTATTATTATTATTATTATTGTGTAAACAAGCCATTTAAAGCATGTAATAGTAATTTTTTGTTTTGGCTTTTCGCATCAGCCTGTCAGCCAAATTTTGTCTCCAGGTAAAGCTTATCAATCCAATAATAAATGGTCACTGGGATGGAGTGAATCCGTCAATCAGGTTGATATTATCCACTTTTAAATTAGCTCATTGATTATGTTTTAGTTATTGACTACTAGAAGCGATCGTAACCGTCCAATAGTTTGTAATTTTTGTTAGTGATAGCAAGCTTACTATTTCACTAGCTTCTCTCTGTCCATAGAATGGAGCAGTATGTTACACTAACTTGTTATTGGACCCTGAGGGGGGAACTGATCAGTACACCAGCTTGTAACTAAGAAGTATCACATGATGTTACTAAATAAACATTTATAGCATGCGTATAGTTAAATGCTACATATGATTAATAACATATTTGATTCAAAAATAAAATAAAATACATTTTTCAATTCTAACTTGCTATTTACAACTTCAAACAACACAGTTGTACTACAGTATGCAATTAATTTCTAAAGAAATAAATCTAGCTTTTTCCACCCGTCTATTATACTTGCATGTAACTATTCACATGTAACTACAGCTCAAATTATTGGAGAGAGGATTCTTACCATAGTGATGATGCGAGGACAACTGCCCCTCGGCTCCGTATCCAAGCATATATAGGGACCTCCTCCAGGGGCGGCGCGCGCATCAACCCGCACACCTTTCCACCAGTCACCTTCGTCAACAGTCGACTTCATAAAAGGCGGAAGGACTAATTGCTATGTACATCCCTGGAACTCTGGATGTCTGCGTACGCCTCTGCCAAACAAGAAACCACCCATCACTTTTGCTTCAGTACAATTCTACATATTTACCAGCTCTTTCCACATAGAGTGTACACACACACACACACACACACATATATATATATATATATATATATATATATATATATATATATATATATATATATATATATATATATATATACATATATATATATATATATATATATATACATATATATATATATATATATATATATATATATATATATATATATATATATATATATATATATATATATATATATATATATATATATATATATATATATATATAGTTGGTATGGGACTACATGTGCGTATCAACCCTGGCTAACACCTACATTAACCTCAGTGTTGCACAACCAGGTGGCGCTGCCACCCACAGGGAAGCAGCCAAATCCCGTAAGTATAGAGAACTGGATCACCACTACAATTTTGTCCCCATTGCTTCTGAGACACTCGGTGCCTGGGGTAAAAGTGCTACCAGTTTTTTGAAGGAACTGGGTTCTAGGCTCATTGAAACAACAAGGGACCCTAGAGCTGCCAGCTTTCTTTTCCAGCGCCTCAGCGTGGCGATACAGAGGGAAAATGCGCACTGCATCCAGGGTTCCTGCCCGCCATCTGAGGAGCTGGAGGAACTCGACAACCTATGATAACCATCTTTGTAACCTATATGTAACTCCTTTTTTGTAACAAAGTTCAAATAAAGCAAATATAAATATATATATATATATATATATATATATATATATATATATATATATATATATATATATATATATATATATATATATATATATATATATATATATTATATATATATATTATATATTATGTATATTATATATATATATATATATATATATATATATATATATATATATATATATATATATATATATATATATATATATTATATATATATATTATATATTATGTATATATATATATATATATATATATATATATATATATATATATATATATATATATATATATATATATATATATATATATATATATATATATGACAATGTCAGACCACGGAGGAAAAATGAAACAGGAATTTCCTTAAGTACTTTCGTATATTAAATACATCTTCACCTTCTGAAGATGTATTTAATATACGAAAGTACTTAAGGAAATTCCTGTTTCATTTTTCCTCCGTGGTCTGACATTGTCACATTCTTAATCACGTGTTTATTTTCGTGATATACACACACACATATATATATATATATATATATATATATATATATATATATATATATATATATATATATATATATATATATATATATATACATATACATAAAAAGGAAGGTGAAACGCCATGCAACCTCTGTGAAGAGTCAACTAACACAACACCTGTACCCCCTATTAGACTATTTTACAGGAACTTCTTTTCCACAGCTCATAAAACGGAGGAAAGGGTCCTGAAAGATATTGTTAATAGGAACGTTATCCCTACAGACAAAAATCAGAAGATACAATTGATGATTTACTATAAAACCAAAAAAAAACGGCCAAGCTACTCATGAAAACTCTCCATACACAAAGCAGAACGCTTTAAAAGAGACCAACGTCGTCTATGCCTTCAAATGCCCACTTGGGGTCTGTAAGCCCCAAAGAACTCAGTATATAGGCAAGACAACAACATCTCTTTCCAGGCGATTAACAATGCATAAGCAACAGGGCTCCATTAAGGCACACTCTTGGAATATCAAATACGTATTTGTTTCTGATGTGGTGTCTATGGGTTCTGTTACAACCTTCTAGGAAGCGTTTAAGGTCAGGATTGCTATTCAGAGTTTTAAATATACAGAGTACACATAAGAGGATGAGCAGTGACTTAATATCTAACATATTAAAAGATTTAAGTAAGGGTAACGAGTGCTGTCTGGGGCCAGAGTTTGATATTGTTCTAATTGCAGCTTTGTGCTAAGTAATTAGAGGACGTAGATGATTTTGGGTAGTAGAACCCCAAGCACAAATACCATAATTGAGATTAGGATAGATGATAAAGTAATAGAGCGTCACCAAGGCAGGGCGAGGTACATAATATCTTGATCTTAGAAAGAATACCAACAGTTTCAGAAACTTGTTTTGCTATATTTAGAATGTGACCCTGGAAATTCAACTTGTTATCGATGAGGAAACCAAGGAATTTATCATCTACTTTGTTACTGATTTGGATATTGTTATTCTTAGATTAATTTGATCTGAGGATTTATTACCAAGCAAAATATAGAAAGTTTTGTCGATGTTAAGGGTGAGTTTGTTAGCAGTTAGCCAAAGATGGATTTTATTTTGCTCAGTATTCACTGTGACACTTAGAGCAAGAGGGTCAAGTCTGGGGAAAATGAAGGTTGTGTCATCAGCAAATAAAATTGGTTTGAGGTGTTGAGAGGCATGTGGAAGGTCATTAATGTAAATGAGAAAGAGGAGAGGGCAAAGTATGCTGCCCTGTGGAACACCATTGTTGATGGGTAGGGTGGGAGAAATGAAATTATTCACAGAAACATACTGGACCCTGTCAATAAGGTAAGACTGAAAGTATTGGAGGGAGTGACCTCTAACTCCATAATGATGTAATTTAAGAAGAAGGTTTTGGTGGTTGACAGTGTCAAAATTACGCGTTTGGGGGGTCGACAGTTGGATGGAATGGACTTGGTCTGAGGATGGATTGCGTGTCTGAGGTCTTCAGCCGTACATATGGGTATTTGAAGCCTTAACTGATACCATGTTCCTCGGTCATCGTCAAAAGTTGCCTTTGAATGGATGCCAAAACTACCTAATTATTTATAAATTAGCATTTTGAGGTCTGTTGGGGCAAAAATAGTGAATGCATTTAACACTGCAAACACCACTGTGTTGAAGGAGTTCCACTCACACCTTGAAATCTGGGCAAGATAAAGCACACGAAATAAAGAGTCAATATGCATAGCAGCACCTAGGCAAAAGCCAGGCCCAGCAGCTAATTCAACACAAAGAGAAATAGGTAATCACACACATAAATGCACAAAAAAATACATCACATATTGCTATACATTCACAAACAAATAACCTAATATACTGAAAAATCTAAATAAGTATCACACGAAAGATAAAAACACGTCTAAACCTTTCCTAAAACACGCAACAAGTACTTGCGAGGTAGGGAGTGACGTCACGAAGCCAAACACGTGTACCTGTGCCGTCATGGAAGTAAACAATGGAGTTGGAGGACTGGCACTAGTGAAGGCTACACGCCAGGCGTCCGTGACCACCTCGGCCTGGCCATGTCTTCCTTTCCTTACTTATACAATACTGAGAAGATTAAAGAGCTTATAGTGCAGATTTGGTTTGATTAATTATGAATATAAAACAATGGTAAATTGTTTTTTAATATTACCGAGAAGCAATTACTATTTTTGTCGATATCAAGGGAAATGAGTAAATGTTTTGTAAACTATTTAGTTTACATTAAAATAATTTTGTTTGTATTATCAACCGAAACATATAACACATACTAATCCGTTTTTCACAAGTTATTTTCATAATAATAATTGATAACCATCATAGTTCAATACATTTTTGTTAGTCTGTGTTCTACCATAAGCGAGGAAATTCATTTACAACGCTAACCAGTATACATACACTTTCTTCTCTCATCAATAGGCCGGGCTAGTGAATTAGACAACACACAGTGTTCTGAGTTCTTGAACACTCAACTACAGAAGGTGAATGAGGTACATTTACTATGTTAACTAGCATACATGAATATTCTCGTCCGTCTTGCATGAACAGGGATAGATATCTCTTCTCGTACATATTGAACAGAGGATTATTGAGCACGTAATGTTTCACAAAGGATTATTGAGCACTTAACCATGGGTGGTTCACGGCCTTTTACAATGATAATCATTATACAAACATTTCCGCCTGTCTTGCGTGGACAAGGTAAGAGAGCTACCACAGAACAGTGAGTTATCGAGCACTGGACCACAGAACAGTGAGTTAATGAGCACTGGACCACTGAACAGTGATCGAAGTTAAAGACTTGGTCAGTGATGGAACGTTATTGACACGGTTACTCAATGATAAGTTTAAAATCACAGTCACATTTCCTCTGATACCAGAAAAAAGTCCCAGCCTTCTTCTATCTAATCAAAAAATAAACAGTTATACTTGCAGAGAAAATAGCAACCTAAGAATGTAGATTTCCAGTGAATAGAAGGAGCTATTCAGCTAATGTTCATGGATGTTAATGCGTCATATATATTATATTATATATATTATTCAGTCGAAGAAAATTCTGCATGGAAAAACCCTCAGCTCAGTGACAGATGTAACAGTGATTACAGAGAGATAACGACATAATTTTGTTAAGGACAGCTTCGTAAAAGTTATTGGTTATTTAACTTTCAAAATATATATATAAGTCTATAAGAACGTGTGGATGTCCATTCGCTTGTCTGCTCAAAGATGAAGGCTAAACGCTTTGGACCAGCCTCTCCTTCGTTTACAGAGGGAATGGGTTGGGGTACGGGGCAGACATAGGTTGGTCGGGGGGAGGCCTGAGTTAAATGCGTTAAGAAATATTAGCAATAATAAACACACCACTGTAATTTTCATGAAGTCATGTGTGAAATATGTAGAGTGATTCCCCTAGAGTGTTTAGTGATCTTAATAATATATATTCTGAGAGACCCATTGAGTTGTTTCTGTTCTAAATAACTTTTCTGAGAGAAGGGAAAGCAGGGAGGGGAAGGGAGGACAAAGGGATGGGCTCAAGCGGGAGATGGGCCGAATAGCGGGAAAAGGGTGAAAGGAGGGATGAAGAGACCCGGGTGAAGCCGGGTATGTGAGGTAAACTGACTTGTGGAATTTATATAATTATTAATTTATATTAGTGTATATAGTAATTTATTTCTTACATTAATTTATTTATTACGATAGTGGACTGTATGAGTTTATTCCCACAAATCGTTTCCTACACATTCTGTGGGGTTTATTAAATTATATATATAGTCTATCAATCAAAATTATTGATTGGTAGACAATCACTACAATATTACTAGGTGTTAAATTACAACTGATTAGTAACTAAAATTAAAATAAATACAGCTTATCTGTATTGTTGATCATGGCCTGGTCAACCAGATATGACACGGATGATAACACAAACTGATACTTTGATTTCCACCTCATCTCTTCCGTAGATCCCAATCATTTTCCAAGCTTTCCTGTATCTTTATTCTACCCCTTTTAATCCCATTCTTATCAGCTCTTTGATCATTCGATTCCATCCAATCATCAGAGTTAGCACCGGACAAGTGAGCATAAGAAATCCTTTCAAGAATATGGCGAAAAAATCCTTAGGAATATTATACACAACGTAGTGTATGATATTACTAATGTTTCCTCCTCCTCCGGGTTCGATCCCCGGTGGAGGAGTAAACAAATGGCTAAAATTTTTCTTTAACCCTGATGCTCCTGTTACCTAGCAATAAATAGGTACCTGGGAGTTAGACAACTGCTACGGGCTGCTTCTTGGAAGGGGGGGGGGGTAACAAAAAGGAGGCCTGGTCGAGGACCAGGCCGCGGGGACCCTATGCCCCAAAATCATCTCAAGATCTCAAGAAGAAGATCCCATCAGTCTCAGGGGACTATGGAGTTGCGCTCTGGTTGTCGGTCTGGAGTGGCCTCTCCAGGGTGCAAAGCCAGGGTAGGTTGATATTGGAGGAGAATCTGTTACCCATGCAGCAGGTCCCCCTGTTATGATCCCAGGTAGCTGAGAAACGAGTCTGCCTTGAAAGTTATTCTGCAAGACCTGACCTAAATAAGAGGTCAGGTCAATTACGTAAAATAATTGGTTACATTTGATAAATAGATTAAGAGTATGGGCAGTGATCAACAATATAAGTAAATGACTTGACATGAGATGTGGAGAGTTTGCTAGAAGTATGAGGCTCGCTTCTGGAGGGCTTTGACCCCCAACTTGAGCACCAGACATCGTGAGGGGAAGCCGCGCTCCGTGTGAGCTCTTGTTAGAGAGGAACCCCTAGTTGATATACCTTCAAGAGGAAGGAAGCGTGCAAACGTTTCAGCTGTGAAATCAAGTTGGGAATGTTGTGGTCTCAAGTCCTGGACTGCAGGAAGAGTTGTGAAGCCGTCCTGTAGGAACCGACCTGTGAGATTTATATTTATTTATTTTATATGAATTTATATAGAATTTATATTTACGTTAATTTATATATTTCGATAGCAATTTGTATGATGTTAAGTAGACTGTATTTCTGCAATAATCTCACAAATCGATCCATACACATTACGGGGGGGTTTATATTGAATTTATATATATGCAGCCAATCAAACTACAGTAATAAACTACATATATTAGTATACATTGAGGAGGTTCCTTATCTTATCATACAACAGGCTTAGTCCACCAGGTATAACTAGGATGTAGACACCAAATTCTCCTCGTGTGAGGCAGCTTCCATCACCCTGGTAACTGATATACCAAGCTTGCTTCCTCTTCTTGACCTGTCAAAGGGCGCTAGCTGTAAAGCCAGAATCCTAATATATGGCAGCTATATCAGAGAAAACACTGTATATTATATATGATAAGGACCAAGGCTTAATTACCTTTTTTGAGTCGATCATTTGTGTTCTCACCGGTTCGCCCAATATCTACCTAACATTAATGGCCAAAAATGATTAGATAAACGGGTTTCGGAAAAACACTTCCCTTGTAATTGATGACAGCGTGTTGATGATGGAAGACCTTTGGTTTCCATAACACTTTGTCCAAGAGAATTTATAGGAGCCGAATTTGCCCCATGACTCTTAGGTCTTAACAACAATGGCTGACCACTCCTTCCTCACTGACGCCTGGCCTACTTTGTCCAGATATCAGTAACTGATAGAAGGGTCACATTTACTTTATTTTGATACTAATAATTAAGTTAATTCAAATAAGATGTTTTATGATGGAAAAAAGTTCAAAGACTATTGTATTTAAGAATAATTCCCAACAAATAGCTGGTGAATTTATAATAGTATGTGGCAATGATATCCCGTTTCCTATTGACGGAAAATTCCACTACAAGCTACATTTCCTATGGGTTAACTTGTGCATACGACGGCAGCAATATTATCTGCAATTGCATGTAATATTATTAAATGGTGTCGGATTTTCCGACACGTCCTAAAATATTTTCGTTGGGCAACTTGTGAGCGCCCTGTCGAGCAGCGGCTAGGAAGCGCCCTCGACTAGACAATTTTACGGTTTGTCTGGGGAAGGAGTTGCTGAGAACTTCGAAGCTAGCAGAGAGGGAGTAGGAGATGAGACTCCAAGGTTGTGGAAGGTACTCAGGTACAGGAAGGCTCTGTGGAGGAACAGCCATACTTTGAGGAGAAGGACCTCAAGCTGTGAGAAGAGGAGCAGTGGAATGAAGTTTCACATGCTTCTGTGATACCAGTGGTGAAGCACCATTTGCTCAAGGAAGACTTCATGGTGTAGCAGCCGGGAGAGCTGTGGAGGACCCTGGTAGACGATTCTAGGAAAACCTGAAGATGTCAGGGTAGTGAACCTACTCATGAGAAACTCTCCAGACACAAAGCAGAACGCTTTAAAAGAGACCAATGTCGTCTATGCCTTCAAATGCCCACTTGGGGACTGTAAGCCTCAAAGAACTCAGTATATAGGCAAGACAACAACAGCAGTCTCCGTGGTGTAGTGGTAAGACACTCGCCTGGCGTTCCGCGAGCGCTATGTCATGGGTTCGTATCCTGGCCGGGGAGGATTTACTGGGCGCAATTCCTTAACTGTAGCCTCTGTTTAACGCAACAGTAAAATGTGTACTTGGATGAAAAAACGATTCTTCGCGGCAGGGGATCGTATTCCAGCGACCATAGGATTAAGGACTTGCCCGAAACGCTCCGCGCACTAGTGGCTGTACAAGAATGTAACAACTCTTGTATATATCTCAAAAAAAAAAAAAAAATCTATTTCCAGGCGATTAACGATGCATAAGCAACAGGGCTCCATTAAGGAACATATAATCTCTTCCCACAACCAGACCATCACCAGAGAAGTCTTAACAAAAAACACAGAAATCATCGATAGATACAGCGATAGCAGGCGGCTTGATATCTGCATCGAGGCACTACACATCAAGAAGTCAACACCAGCAATCAACAGCCAATTAATGCACAACTATATTATATCCACTTCAAGACTCCGCACCAATATAGAAGCATCAAGAAATATGGGCCAATAGGCCCTTTGCAGTTACTTCCATTCTTCCCTTTAAACTTACCCAATATTATACCCATTGTTTCGTGTTTTCACCTCATCCAAAACTGTTGTAACATATCACCTCACCCAAATGCAGGTATATAAAATGAAAGCCGTTTAAATTATAGCATAGTAGGACTCTGTTTAGTGTTTGCAGGTTATAGTTGTGTGTGTGTAAACTAAAGTCTTTGAAAATGTAATAAGTTATTACGAAATGCGTTCAAGTGTCGCGTCAAACTAGAAATAAAAATTTATTTTGGAGAATTGATTTTTCAATTACCATCGACAGTGAAAAGAAACATAAGAAATATTGAGAAAATTCGTGTTAGAATTATTAATCTTACTTTTTCGGTCATATTTAATAATATATGTTTACAAGAAAGACTGCTACCAATATATATATATATATATATATATATATATATATATATATATATATATATATATATATATATATATATATATATATATATATATATATATATATATATATATATTCTCTTGCTGATAGAGCAATATTGTCTTATGAGACTTGACCTACTTGGTGAGGTTGGTGGTATAAGTGGTGAGACAACAGTTATTCTACCACTTGATAAGCAGATGACAGAGTCCTGATGGTATTGGAGTGCAACCTGACTACACTAGTATAGAGTGTTGGAGTCATATTATTATACATGTATATGTATTGTGCATGTGCCTTATCCAGTAAATGTATTCAAATTAGCCGCTGTTTGCCCTGTCCTAGTGAGGCTTCCCAGAAAGTAGGAAAGAGAGAGAGAGAGAGAGAGAGAAAGAACCAAGAACCACAACTGTGGACAGGGTAGAACAGAATAATAATAATAAGAGAATGGGGATTGAGGAGGTCATACCAAATAAGGAGAGAGTGGGGAGTCACGACGGCTCGAGTGGGTGTGTGCACATGACAACAATGTCAGTAGTGGAGTCGCAACCCCTTAAACGAGTGACGTTGAACCCCTCTCCAAGTTCCAGAAGCACCCAGGGTGATCTCCTGGTCAAAATAAGCACTCAACGGAATTTTGGGCTGGTTGTCCATAAGGAAGACGGTTAACCAGACGACCGACCAGACGACTGACCAATAACAACAACATCATAATACTCCCCTCTCCACAGCACCAAAAGTCTCTTATGAAAAGGTACTCTTATAAAATCTTATTTATAATCTATTTGCTCTTATATAAAGGTTTATAAAAGCTCTTTATAAAGAGCTTATTTATTTGCTCTTATTAAAAGGTTTAAAGCACGCAGGCCTAACATGGAACCCACGCTTGATAAAGCCCTAGATAACTTTAAAACGTTGCCACAAAACACAAAACATGTGGCAAATCAACGCCAAGCGATTACTACTATATAGCACTTGGAAGGGATTAGGATATGAGGGATGGGGAGAAGGAATGTTGCCTAACCACTTGGACGGTTGGGGATTGGGGATTGAACGCCGACCTGCATGAAGCGAGACCGTCGCTCTACCGTCCAACCCAAGTGGTTGGGTACTATTTACTACTTTTCAATAAAGAAATAGTAGTGTTTTTGTTTCTAAACGTTTAAATCAGAGAAACTTGAAAGCCTGTTGTATTCATATAATGACAGCCTCGTTTATTGCAGCACAGGCCTTCACTCCCCGGGTCCATGTAGTTTGGTCGGTGGTCCTTCAGACATGATCACAAGACATTATCACAAGATAGACAGAGGAGGTATCTACCCAAGACGATTGACATCAGACAGTCTCGCAACACATGAAGACTAAGGTTCGGTTGCCGTCCAGACAACTATCACATAATTCTTGCAGGTTCATTTTCTCAGGGTAAACTCTCTTGATGCTCATTGGCGGGATTTTCAGGACCGAAGGTGGACTTGCGTAGTACGCCTTCACGACGTCGTAATGATGTTTTCTTATAGATATCGTGCTCCTACACCAAAGGTTGGGCACGTCACTCAAAAGTCTGAGAGTGAGTGAGTCCCTCTCACCTATTGAGGGCTTCCTTCGATGTGTCATCACGTTAATCAGACAAACTATTTCCGGTAGTGGAGACTGTGGGAAGTGATAGGCGAGTGTGATCAGAACGTCGGCCTCCGACGCTCTAACCGGACCACTTAGACGAATACGTCGAGAGTACGTGCAGGTGACGTCGCGGTAACAGTCCCGGCACATATTCCAGTTCTCCCTCACTGGCACATCCCTGGACAAAGTTCTCAACCCGCAGGGGATCAGCTTAGAAGATGTCTGAATGGCATTTGATGATCCTTTGCATCGCCAGGGAGTGCACTGACTGGCGCCTGGTGACTGACCCGCACTCTGTGCACTCCCGGCACTCTGTGCACTCCCGGCACTCTGTGCACTCCCGGCACTCTTTGCAGGACCGGCACTCTTTACAGGACCGACACTCTTTGCAGGACCGGCACTCTGTGCAGGACCGACACTCTTTGCACGACCGGCACTCTTTGCACGACAGTTACTCTGTGCAGGACCGGCACTCTTTGCACGACCGGCACTCTTTGCACGACCGTTACTCTGTGCAGGACCGGCACTCTTTGCACGACCGTTACTCTTTGCAGGACCGGCACTCTTTGCAGGACCGGCACTCTGTGCAGGACCTGCACTTTGTACACGACCGGCACTCTTTGCAGGACTGGCACTCTTTGCACGACAGTTACTCTGTGCAGGACCGGCACTCTTTGCACGACCGGCACTCTGTGCAGGACCGGCACTCTGTACACGACCGGCACTCTTTGCAGGACCGGCACTCTGTGCAGGACCGACTGTACGTGAGGGACCCACCTCCCCGTCGGGAGATGTCTCAGCTGTACATGAGGGACCCACCTCCCCGTCGGGAGATGTCTCAGCTGGACGTGAGGGACCCACCTCCCCGTCGGGAAATGTCTCAGCTGTACATGAGGGACCCACCTCCCCGTCGGGAAATGTCTCAGCTGTACATGAGGGACCCACCTCCCCGTCGGGAGATGTCTCAGCTGGACGTGAGGGACCCACCTCCCCGTCGGGAAATGTCTCAGCTGTACATGAGGGACCCACCTCCCCGTCGGGAGATGTCTCAGTTGGACGTGAGGGACCCACCTCCCCGTCGGGAAATGTCTCAGTTGTACATGAGGGACCCACCTCCCCGTCGGGAGATGTCTCAGCTGGACGTGAGGGACCCACCTCCCCGTCGGGAGATGTCTCAGCTGGACGTGAGGGACCCACCTCCCCGTCGGGAGATGTCTCAGCTGTACATGAGGGACCCACCTCCCCGTCGGGAGATGTCTCAGCTGGACGTGAGGGACCCACCTCCCCGTCGGGAGATGTCTCAGCTGGACGTGAGGGACCCACCTCCCCGTCAGGAGATGTCTCAGCTGGACCCGCGGGCCCGCAGGGAAATTCGCTGCAGCGGATATAAGGAAACATGACGCTGGGGAGTCGAATGAGGACCCGCCCGATGTACTCGAGGATGATACCCATCCCGACTCGCCAGGAGCTAGTGGGTGGAACTTCTTTGGGTGAAGGAGGGGCCAGCCTCCCCAGGAGGGAAACCTGGCTAAGCCACCCGCACCAGCTGGCCTCGTACTGCTGGGGGCGTAGTTGGTGGGAAGCAACCTT
This sequence comes from Procambarus clarkii, assembly GCF_040958095.1. NCBI lineage: Eukaryota > Metazoa > Arthropoda > Malacostraca > Decapoda > Cambaridae > Procambarus > Procambarus clarkii. Next base: position 4,325,762 of record NC_091175.1, on the reverse strand, counting down.
AAAGCTGAGGCAGCGGTACAGTAAGCCTAACACAACTATGAGAGATACCATGTGTGTGGCGGTCATCATTGAAGCTATTTGTTGTTGAATAACACTCATGACTTTATTATGCATCATTTATAATTTATTATGAAAAGTTACATAACATAATTCAAATTATAAATACGGAAACTTTGAAACTTCCGGGAAATGAGATTTTTGGCTAAGATGACTGTCATACATGTTCTGTCTATGCACGCACGCACGCACGCACGCACGTACGCACGCACGCACGCACGCACTCACACACACACACACACACACACACACACACACACACACACACACACACACACACACACACACAAGGTACGCTTCTAACATGGATGATAAGGTAAGCTTCTAACATGGATGATAAATTTTCTGACTGATAGAAAAATGAGGGCAGTAATCAGAGGCAATGTATCGGAATGAAGAAATGTCACAAGTGGAGTACCACAGGGTTCAGTTCTTGCACCAGTGATGTTTATTGTCTACATAAATGATCTACCAGTTGGTATACAGAATTATATGAACATGTTTGCTGATGATGCTAAGATAATAGGAAGGATAAGAAATTTAGATGACTGTCATGCCCTTCAAGAAGACCTGGACAAAATAAGTATATGGAGCACCACTTGGCAAATGGAATTTAATGTTAATAAATGTCATGTTATGGAATGTGGAATAGGAGAACATAGACCCCACACAACCTATATATTATGTGAGAAATCTTTAAAGAATTCTGATAAAGAAAGAGATCTAGGAGTGGTTCTAGATAGAAAACTATCACCTGAGGACCACATAAAGAATATTGTGCAAGGAGCCTATGCAATGCTTTCTAACTTCAGAATTGCATTTAAATACATGGATGGCGGTATACTAAAGAAATTGTTCATGACTTTTGTTAGGCTAAAGCTAGAATATGCAGCTGTTGTGTGGTGCCCATATCTTAAGAAGCACATCAACAAACTGGAAAAGGTGCAAAGACATGCTACTAAGTGGCTCCCAGAACTGAAGGGCAAGAGCTACGAGGAGAGGTTAGAAGCATTAAATATGCCAAAACTAGAAGACAGAAGAAAAAGAGGTGATATGATCACTACGTACAAAATAGTAACAGGAATTGATAAAATCGACAGGGAAGACTTCCTGAAACCTGGAACTTCAAGAACAAGAGGTCATAGATTTAAACTAGCTAAACACAGATGCCGAAGAAATATAAGAAAATTCACCTTCGCAAATAGAGTGGTAGACGGTTGGAACAAGTTAAGTGAGAAGGTGGTGGAGGCCAAGACTGTCAGTAGTTTCAAAGCGTTATATGACAAAGAGTGCTGGGAAGACGGGACACCACGAGCGTAGCTCTCATCCTGTAACTACACTTAGGTAATTACACACACACACACACACACAAGAGGCTAGTGAAAAAGCTAGAGATGCAGGCTGGAGTGAAAGGAAGGTACTCCATTGGATAAAGGAGTACCTAAGCAACAGGAGACGAGTCAGTGTGAGGGGTGAGGTCTCAGATTGGCGAGACGTTACGAGTGGAGTCCCACAGGGGTCAGTCCTTGGACCTATACTGTTTCTGATATATGTAAATGATCTCCCAGAGGGTATAGAATCGTTTTTCTCAATGTTTGCCGATGATGCAAAAATTATGAGGAGGATTGAAACTGAGGACGATAGTAGGAGGCTACAAGATGACCTAGACAGAGTGAGTGAATGGTCCAACAAATGGCTGTTGAAGTTCAACCCGAGTAAATGCAAAGTAATGAAACTAGGCAGTGGAAACAGGAGGCCAGACACAGGATACAGAATAGGAGATGAAGTACTTAATGAAACGGACAGAGAGAAAGATCTAGGAGTTGATATCACACCAAACCTGTCTCCTGAAGCCCACATAAAAAGAATAACGACTGCGGCATATGCGAGGCTGGCTAACATCAGAACAGCGTTCAGGAACCTGTATAAGGAATCATTCAGAATCTTGTACACCACATATGTAAGACCAATCCTGAAGTATGCAGCCCCAGCATGGGGCCCGTACCTTGTCAAGCACAAGACGAAGCTGGAAAAAGTCCAAAGGTATGCCACTAGACTAGTCCCAGAACTAAGAGGCATGAGTTACGATGAAAGGCTGCGGGAAATGCACCTTACGACACTGGAAGACAGAAGAGTAAGAGGAGACATGATCACAACCTACAAAATCCTCAGAGGAATCGACCGGGTAAACAAGGATAAACTATTCAACACTGGTGGGACGCGAACAAGAGAACACAGGTGGAAACTGAGTACCCACATTAGCAACAGAGACTTTTTTTTTTTTTAGAAGGAACTTTTTCAGTGTCAGAGTAGTTAATGGATGGAATGCATTAGGCAGTGATGTGGTGGAGGCTGACTCCATACAAAGTTTCAAATGTAGATATGATAGAGCCCAGTAGGCTCAGGAATCTGTACACCAGTTGATTGACAGTTGAGAGGCGGGACCAAAGAGCCAAAGCTCAACCCCCGCAAGCACAAATAGGTGAGTACACACACACACACACGCTCTAGCGAGAAATCGGTTTAGAGGGAACTTCACACACAAGGGAAATCGGTTTAGAGGCCCCCGTGGAAATGAGCGTTCACAGTGTACTGATGTTTGAATATCTGGTCGAAAATATATATTGTCTCCCAACACCCATGTAACCCTTTTCACTACCGCCCACAAGATGGGTATGGGGTCCATAATAAATGAACTAAACTAACTAAAAACACCCATGTGAGGACCACTACCCCGATGGTTGCCTTGAGATGATTTAGGGGCTTTGCTACCCCCCGGTCGTTGCTCCAGGACTCATCGTTGCTGGACTGGTCAACCAGGCTGTTGGACGCGGTTGCTCGCAGCCTGACATGAGTCACAGCCTGGTTGATCAGGTATCCTTTAGAGATGTTTATCAAGTTCTCTCTTGAACACTGTGAGGGATCGGCCAGTTATACCCTTTATGCGTATTGAAAGCGTGCTGAACAGTCTCGGGCCTCTGATGTTGACAGAGTTTTTAATTTCTCAGAATACCTGTTGCACCTTTGCTTTTCAACGGAGGTATTCTGCACATCCTGCCATGCCTTCTAGTCTCATGTGGTGTTATTTCTGTGTGCAGGTTTGGGACCAGCCCCTCTACTATTTTCCATGTGTAAATTATAGTGATTCTCTCCCGCCTGCTGTGAGAATGGAATTTCCAGCTAGCTTCTAGATGTGTGCTAGAGCAGCACACAGGTGCACTGAGGAGCACGGGTCCTAGTTTTGCAAAATCTCTCAAGAAACATCTCCTGTTTAGTCTATGTGTAGCCTAGGCTCTCAACTTTCCAGTGATTTTACGATGGCCGTCGTAGCCCAGCTGTGAGTATAGGTACAGGCTTTATCATATTTTACATGAAATGTGTAAATAAGGTGCAGAGCTGTGGGAAGTCGTGTTACCCACTAACTCCTTGCTGTGTATCCAAATTAATAATAACTGTTCAACATCCTCAAGTGTTTGTGTTCAATGTTTCATGATTATTGATAAGCCTTTTGCAACTTTAGCACTCAATGTCCTTTTTCTTAGCCAGTATGGTGGATATAGTTGACTGAGATTTGTTGTACTGCCTAGCCAGTTCACCTACCTGCACACCATCTTCATATTTACGAATGATCTCTTGTTTCTGCTCTATGGTCATTCTTACATGGGATCTCATATGTTGAGTCTTACCACTGACTTTCCTGGGACTCATAGTGTGATATTAATAATTACTTTAATGTTCAAAATGCAAAAAATCACCACAAACGAGGAATTTCTTATAGGCGCCATATCACTAAGCAGGCAGCTGTAGTAAACTGAGGCAGGTCAGATCGCGTGACTGGGAACCACGCGCTCGGTTGACCCGAACGTGTACCAACAATTATCGTTAGTCGACAACACCATCGTATGTCGAGTCGCATTTTTCGATTAAATTTACATCGTAACTCGAAATTATCGTAAGTCGAGGTACCACTGTATTTCCCCCCTCCCCATCCGTTTTGCTTTTCTTGCTTTATTTTACCTTTACCTTGCTCTTTGCCTGTTTTGATTCGCCCTACCTTCCATTCCTGGCGACTATTTTCTCTGGTTACTGTAATCTATTCTCTGTATCTTGAGCCTCTGAGGGGACCATGTTTTGCCTTCTTGTCTCTGGTAGGTTTGTAAAGATTTGAAGGGCTTGGTGCGATTCAAATTTGGTGTAGCCATCCGTAATGTAGCAAGAGGGAGCCACCGTCAGAAAATCCTCCCAGAAAACATGGTCCAGCAAACCCCCTTAAATTCGAAACAAATTTTTTCTTCATTCACTTGCTTATTTTGTATTTTATCATCAAATTCATACAACACAAGGAACAACTATCTGAATTTCAAAAAAACAATATCATAATATTGTTAATCTGAAAATCTGTAAATCTAAGGGAGTATATGGAAATTTTGTACAAGTACTGTAAGTAAAGTGAAAACTAATATCTAACTCATTTGAAAAGCATCTTAAAATGTGAAAAAATATATTTTATGCAGATTGAAAATCATGTTAACCGAGAGCTGAAAGAATTGTGCACGTCAAAGGTTAAAAGAAAGTCTTAATCAAAATAGTTTAATCTATTTCATGACAAGACTGTACAAAGACATGATCCAAGTAAAAAGGTCTAGTCACATTCATTATGCTATAATCTGGAATGACTCATTCATTCAATAACTTATATACAGTAACCACTGCACATCACTCAGACAACACAATAATAATGGTATATAGTTCATATAAAGTAATTATACCATTAATCTTTGTATTATCAAAACAGAAATCAATATAATGGTTACCTGAACCCAGAAATAAATTTTTATAACTTACTCAAAATAGCTTTTCTTATTATTTGTAACATTTTCCAACTGCATGTTAATAACAGTCAAGATCTGTTATGTCATTTTCTACAAATGAAACTATTGCTCCCAAGACCACCATCAACCTACATCGTTCATTTCTAGACAACTTTAAATAAATAAAAAAGTTTACCCCCATAAAAATAAAATACTTCACATCATTTTTCAAAATGTAAAATTAAAATTTACTCTTATCAGTTGCACAAATATTACATAAAGATTACCTCATCAAATTTTTTTTTTCCATCAAGTGCTGTGCCCCAACATTGATAACCGGAAAACATTGCAATATTGCTGCATTAATGACCAACATATGAAAGCTGCAAATATGTATTAGTAAAATTTGCTATCATGCATTTTTTAATATGGTAATTCTTGAAATGCAAAAAATGACAAAAATGCTAATGCTTTTTAAATATTTTAACTTAAAAAGTAAATTATATAAAATCAAGACTAAGGATTTTATCCACAATTTCACACAAGACAAATTGTACTTCCAACATTTAACAAATCTTATAATTTTTTAATTACTGTACATGCACTTCTGGAAGTTTGGAGTTCCAGCTCTGGCAAAAATACTAAATACTTAATGTAACAACTTGAAAATCAAACATCAAAGAACTACAAAAAAAAGCAGAGAAAATACAGTTTAGCCAAAGAGAATCAAAGAATACCTGGTGCTGTCTTGCTAATAACATGAATATAATAGAAGATAAATGTAAATTAAATGATGATTTTTTGTATGTTCCAAATCAGATATACAAAAAATAATAATAACAATAATAAAAAAAATACGTCTTGCAAAAAATACTGAAAACTGTATGTTGAAATTACCATTTGCACTGCATCAAAACATATTTGTGATCCACTGCTAAGAGAGTAAATAATGCTCTAAACCAATAAACAAAGCTGTCACCTAAAGTATACTCCTCAGTGAACAGTACTTGCGTGATGAACTATTACACGTGTTCAGGTTCATGCTCAAGTAAGACGTTAAGATGCACAAACCTATTAAAAAAAAAAAAAAAAAAAAAAACAGAAGTTTTATATCAACAACATTATATTTAATATCTATAGGAAGAAATGCTCGAGAGAACACACCTCCAAGATCATTTCACTTTATGGTTAATTTTGTTCACAAAACAATTGGATTCATTTTACAGTAACGTATATATAAAAAAAAATGTGTAAGTTACCAAGTTTAATATTTATAAAAAATTAAAATATGAAGAACTACAAAGGTTTGTTTAAATTGCTCTTATTTAATAATAATAATTAGAAAAAAATATATTTACTTAGAACAATTTTAGTCACAGAACAATATTATACTGTACATGTTTTTAGTGTCCCACACTTTAAAGTTTCAGTTTATCTATTATTCCTTCATGCAATTAACAATGTATATTAATAATAACAATAATACTACACAAGGGGGAGTCGGTCGGCCGAGCGGACAGCACACTGGACTTGTGATCCTGTGGTCTCGGGTTCGATCCCGGGCGCTGGCGAGAAACAATGGGCAAAGTTTCTTTCACCCTATGCTCCTGTTACCTAGCAGTAAAATAGGTACCTGGGTGTTAGTCAGCTGTCACGGGCTGTTTCCTGGGGGGTGGAGGCCTGGTCGAAGACCAGGCCGCGGGGACACTAAAGCCCCGAAATCATCTCGAGATAACCTCAAGAAGGCAAGAAAACAAAAACAAAAGAAAAACCACTATCATGATAGTGAAATCACTATCAAGATATATCAAATGGAAAATCAGTGGAGCAGAGATGGAATAAGCATCTTGGTGAATGTTAGGTGCATGTCATACCCATGCTCCAGTGATTGTCTCATTGATATATCACACTATTGTTATTTCCTTGTGTATTTGAAGGATGCAAAATGCTGAACTCCAAACCTACTCCAGAGTGCATGCAGGTTTTTCATAAAAATTGGTTGTGGCAATAGGTGGGCCTCCAGAATCTTTAGAGGACACAGTAGTGTCCTGAGTTATGTAGCTTTTTAGCACGTTGTTGCTCAGCAGTATGGTATGCATCTCGCATTCACAAAGATAATGGTTTAATCCCAACTCTGCTCCGGTGATTTTTCTCAATAATAATAATAATAATAAATTATATATATATATATAAAAATATTACATTCTAACTCATTATGGAGACAGGTGGTGGCACAAGAACAGTTTTAGTAGCTAAAATACCATGACCTATGGGATACAACATGTATTTTAAATTCTGATCATTAAACAAGAAATTCAAGCAATAACCTGTAGATGTTAAAGATACTTAAATTTAACCTTACAGATCTTTTTTAATTAAAGGTTTTCATCTTATTAGTGGCGACAAAATGATGTTTGATAAAACAGTAAAACTAAACTTTTTTTATTACTGCTAGTTTTAAAGAGCTGTCAGTTCTCATTGACAAACACTGATATTGAAAAAAAAAAAAAAAAAAATATTTTAAACTAACTTTCCCACTAATGATCCTTGTGTATGCAGAAGTCAAACATGAATAAATTCATCCAGACTCAAGATTGAAGTTTTAAATAATTAGCACGAAAACCCTGGGCCTAGATAAATTTTTGGCATGAAATGGAACAATGTAAGTTATACCAATGACTTGTCAATTGTCTTGCTTGTATAGGTAACCTAATTTTCTCCTTCCAACAGGAAGGAGATAATTACTGTACTATGTATATCAAAATACTTTGAAGGTTGTATGCAGCAATCCAGCAATATTTTACCATAATATAGTTCTGATCTTTCTTATAGGGCAACAAAATACACCAATTTCTTCACTGCAAATTTACAGGCACATCTGGAAAACACATTGTTGAATGGTAGCTCACCTGGTGTAACACATACCATACCAACATGGCTTTACTTTTAAGTAAGATTTTGCAAAGACACACAGTTTCTCATTCTTCTTTTCTTTGCTTTATTTATTATCTAATTGGTGGGAGACAGTAAGTAGTTACAATTTCTTGGGTTGAGTAGCATAGCTGGGTCAGTGGGCAGCAGATTTTGAATTCTCCTGAGCCTGATAACGAGGTTTTCCCAACGAGAATGGTAAATATTTATACTTGATCATATGCTGAAATGGAATAAATATATTAATCAGTAGAGCATTGGGCATAATGAAATGCCCTTCTCTGAGGGCCTAATCAGTGGCTACCAGAGCTTATGCACTGGTACCCAAGGACCAATACCATTTTACCAAACAAAACTGATTTTCTCATGACCTACTTTGGGCAGGAACCAAAATACCAACCCCTCACCGAGATTAGGAAGCTCAGGGTATCACACACCATACATTTAAAAAACCATACCAAAAATGCTGAACGAGATCACAAAAACTCAAAACACACCGATACATGCTGGTATGAACAAATCCCAAACAAAAACACTACCCTGCTGCTCTTCCCCTCCTGTCACCAGATGGCAGCACTAATCAATCAGGGTCTCTGGCACCATACAGTTCTTCACTCTGGAGCCTGAGCAAACATCTAGAACCCAAGGTTTACACCTTAAAACAGGGTCGGAAAGGAGGAGGCAACAAGGGACCTACTCGAAATGAGCCTTTCATTATACCTGACAGTATATCTAAGATACCTACTTCAGTGACTCCCTTGAGTTTCATAACCATGCCACCTCAAATGAGGAACTCTCCATCAAATTCTAATACTGTACAGAAAAACCTGAAAAAGTAACATGTGTATAACAGAAAGAAAAACATTAGGGGGCTTAGTCATAGGAAACAGAACCTGAAGATGACGACTTTGTACAGATATCCCATCAAGACCAGACCAAGTGAAGGTAATCTACTGATTACTATGCATTGTGAAAATATACCGCATACAAGAAGCTGCAGACTCCCAACAGATTAACAGGCAGCCTTCCAAATTTCTTATAAAACCCCAGAAAAAAGAGAGTTCCTGTCTACAACCACTCTTCTTTGAAAGGACAAAAGTGGAAAAGTCTTACCAAGAGAACAGCCATAAATCCCCCAGATCTGAATAAACAGGCGGGCCGCCATTAGCTCCTCAACTCGAAGTTGACACAGCTGGCTACAACCTGCAACCCAAAGCAACACATAAATGGCCAGAACCAGAAATGTCCACCAAATAATGGGCAGCCAGGACTCTGTTCGACCTCAAAAATCCCCACACCCAAATATCAGCCTAAAACATGTTGCTGAAAACAGCAGTCAAAGCAGGAAACTTTGGAACATCATGGGCATGAGGATAACCTGCAGACTGGCTACTTAACCCCTTAACTGCTCGGCTTCCAAATATGACACCCCCCAGTGCGCAGGAAATAAATTCTCTGGAAAAAATTATTTTGTTTTTTTAAAGTGTCAAAAACCCTCCCCTTAGTATGGGTATGTCAAAAAAAAATTGATATCGTACGTACTTTGGCTGCTATGGGGTCCGTAAGTTGGCGTGTGACGCCATCATTCCCTGTTTGCCCGTGATGTACGCTCCCGGGGAGGGGCGCGCGAGTTGCCGCGAATATATTTTTGTTCATTTTTGGCGCACAGTTCCAAATACATTTTATTTGTTTTTACTTGCTAATCCTATGTATAATGAACACGTACACTATATTACGGCAGTAAAACATCCGTACTGTCCGAAGACAGTGTTACGTGCATGACACTTGTGTACACATATGTTGCACATATTTACCATGTACCATGCTAATTTATGTATATATACTATCTATTTACACACTATACACAGTCACACAGTATATACATTCACCATCAACACACACAGAACTCCTCGAGTGTGAGTAGCCATACCCAGCCAGCCAGTCCTCTCTTACTCCTCCAACATCGTACTCGCCATCATCCCTCCTCCCACCATACTCTTACTTTTTTTTTATTACACTACTAGCAGTACCCAGCCACAACAACCTTCCCTGTCCCCCAGTCCTCCCCACCATTCCCCCCTCACCAGTCTCCTCGGCCTCCCAACCATTCCCCACTTCACCGTCCCCTCGTCCTCCCCACCATTCCCCACTCCAACATCCCCTCTTCCTTCCCAGCATACCCCACTCCCCTGTCCCTTTGTCTTCCCCACCATTCTCTATTCCCCCATTCCCTCGTCCCCACCATCCCAAACTCCCCCGTCCCCTGGTCCTTCCCTACCATTACCTCCTCCCTTGTCCCCCCCCACTATCTCTCACTTCCGTCCCCTCTTCATCCCCACCATTCCCCACTCCCTCGTCCGATGCCTTCCCAAATAGTCTGATGTTCACATCAGAAAAATGGGAACATCAAGTGATCTGATGTTCCCATCACTGAAATATAAGAAAAAGTTAAAAAATGAAATGAAATATGAAAAAATATAAAAATATACTACAGGTATTCTCACGAAGTGAATGGTATGATAAAGAACACAGCTCAATTCCAACACAATTCACACAAAATAATTAAATCAAAATGAAAATAAATCAAATCTAGGAAAATTCAATTTATCAATGCAATCAGAAACATTGGAATGGAATTGTAACATATCTATTATTGAATGTGTGTTACTCTTACATGCAACAGATGGCGCTGTTTTTCAAGAAAAGCATAGTTTTACCTGTCACAGGTGTGTGGCATCTATACTTATACTTACGAAATGAATGGTATGGTAAACAACACAGCTCAATTTCAACACAATGTCACACAAAGTAATTCACTAAAAAAACAGCGCTGAATGTAATGAAACGCCATTTTCTGGGCGAGCCTTGGAGGCTCCCTGGAGCTAACCATGGCTATGGATACCCTAACTATTTTGCATCAGTCGATGTGGGTGGAGTTCTAGGCCTACTGGGAACCATGAGCCAGAAACTGGGCCCCTCACAGAGGCACGGGAAGCAATGGCCCATAGAAATGCACATGTGATTTGGAGCATTCTATATCTGCCATCGACCGGAACAGGCACCCAGAAAGGTAAGCGCCACAAAACAAACCCCTATTCTGGTTAACAACGAAAATCGACAAACGAGTGGACAGAACTCCCCAAGAATAATGGACAAACAAGTATGACGTCACACGAGCTGCGCCACATGTCTGCGCAGCTCCCCCCTGCCCGGGAGGGGAAGGGAAATCTTCCTGCACCCTTGGGTGCAGGCAACTCGCATGTTGCAGGGTAGGTTGTTGCAACGTGCTCGGGTTGTCAACCCCCGGATGCCCCGAGGCTGCCCCGCTTTGTGTAGGGACCCAGACTCGGGGGATTTGGTCGCTTCGGCCTTGGTTCCGTCCACGCCCCCTTGTTTTTCCCCTTCGGTGGTTCATTTTGTTCCCCTTCCTGCTTCCAGCCCCTAAGCATCTGAAGGCTTCGGGGTCGGGCGGGGTTAGAGGTTTCTGAGACTTGGGCAGTTTCGGGGGTTGCCCCGTCCGGGTAGCCGCGGAGGCATTCGAGATATTATATGCATATACTCTTGTAGGGAATTTCATTGAGAATACATTGATACCAAAATGAAAGTCCTAGGACCAGAATTGAGGTAACAAAGTTGAAAACAGAATACCCATTTTATTGCTCTTTATTAGCGCTCACGGGGGTAACGCTCCGTCACTTTCCCTGTTTGCTGTGGGTGGTACGCTGGGCTTTTGGACTTAATATTTGCATATACGCCTGTAGGAAATTTTATTGCGAACACAATGATACCAAAATGAAAGATCTGGGACGATAATTTAGATGTCCAAAGTGAAGAGAGTGAAGTGAAGATAGAGTTCTTGCCCGCTCCCGGGTAAGACACTCACTTTCTCGCCGGGCTTTTGGGATTTATATTCATTTAGACCTGTAGAGAATTCTATTGCGAACACACCGATACCAAATTGAAAAACCTAGGACGAGAATTGAGATGACAAAGTTTAAAAGAATATACACTTTTCATAATGAGAGGCGCCTTGGGGGTGGCACAGCACTCTTGTAACCGGGGCCTGTTTTCATCATGTAAGCAGGGTAGAGATAGCTGCTGTTTTTGACATTATATGCATGTAGTCCTGTTGGGAATTTTATTGCGAACACATTGATACCAAAATGAAAGACCTAGGACGAAAAGTGAGCTGACAAAGTTGAAAAGATTATACACTATTCAGAATTTACCGCACTCTTCCTTTTGCTAAGATTTCTCTGGTGATGGTTTGTTTGTGGGAAGAGATTATATGTTCCTTAATGGAGCCCTGTTGCTTATGCATTGTTAAACGCCTGGAAAGAGATGTTGTTGTCTTGCCTATATACCGAGTTTTTTGAGGCTTACAGTCCCCAAGAGGGCATTTGAAGGCATAGACAACGTTGATCTCTTTTAAAGCATTCTGCTTTGTGTCTGGAGAGTTTCTCATGAGTTGGCTGGCCGTTTTTTTGGTTTTATAGTAAATTGTCAGTTGTATCTTCTGATTTTTGTCTGTAGGGATAACGTTTCTACTAACAATATCTTTCAGGACCCTTTCCTCCGTTTTATGGGCTGTGGAAAAGAAGTTCCTGTAAAATAGTATAATAGGGGGTATAGGTGTTGTGTTAGTTGTCTCTTCAGAGGTTGCATGGCGTTTCACTTTCCTTCTTATGATGTCTTCCACGAACCCATTGGAGAAGCCGTTGTTGGCTAGGACCTGCCTTACCCTACAGAGTTCTTCGTCGACTTGCTTCCATTCTGAGCTGTGGCTGAGAGCACGGTCGACATAAGCATTAACAAGCAAACACAGAAATCATCGATAGATACAGCGATAGCAGGCGGCTTGACGTCTGCGAGGCACTACACATCAAGAAGTCAACACCAGCAATCAACAGCCAATTAATGCACAACTATATTCTACCCACTTCAAGACTCCGCTCCAATATAGAAGCATCAAGAAATATGGGCCAATAAAAATAGGCCTTCTGCAGTTACCTACCTTTAATACCCATTGTTTCGTGTTCTGTCTTGTGTAAAAAGTTTATTTTCACCTCATCCAAAACTATTGTAACATGTCACCTCACCCAAATGTAGGTATAAAAAACTCGAAGATGTTTAAGCTCTATTCATTTAAAGTTGTGTGTATGTGTGTAAACTAAAGTCTTTGAAAATGTAATAAGTTTTACGAAACGCGCTCAAGTGTCGCGTCAGACTAGAAATAAAAATGAATTTTGGAGAATTGATTTTTGAATTACCATCAACAGTGAAAAGAAACGTAAGAAAGATTGAGAAAATTCGTGTTAGAATTATTAATCTTACTTTTTCGGTCAAATTTAATAATATATGTCTACAGGAAAGACTGCTACCAAAATATACTAATGTATGTATGTATATATATATATATATATATATATATATATATATATATATATATATATATATATATATATATATATATATATATATATATATGTATGTATGTGTGTGTGTGTGTGTGTGTGTGTGTGTGTGTGTGTGTGTGTGTGTGTGTGTGTGTGTGTGTGTATATATATATATGTCGTACCTAGTAGCCAGAACGCACTTCTCGGCCTACTATGCTAGGCCCAATTTGCCTAATAAGCCAAGTTTTCTTGAATTAATATATTTTCTAAAAAAATTTTCTTATGAAATGATAAAGCTACCCATTTCATTATGTATGAGGTCAATTTTTTTTTATTGGAGATAAAATTAACGTAGATATATGACCGAACCTAACCAACCCTACCTAACCTAACCTAACCTATCTTTATAGGTTAGGTTAGGTAGTCGAAAAACAATTCATGAAAATTTGGCTTATTAGGCAAATTGGGCCTTGCATAGTAGGCTGAGAAGTGCGTTCTGGCTACTAGGTACGACACATTATATATATATATATATATATATATATATATATATATATATATATATATATATATATATATATATATATATATATATATATATATATATATATATATATATATATACACATACACACACATACACACACAAACACACACACGTCGTACCTAGTAACCAGAATGCACTTCTTAGCCTACTATGCAAGGCCCAATTTGCCTAATAAGCTAAGTTTTCATGAATTACTTGTTTTTCTACTACCTAACCTACCTAACTTTTTCGGCTACCTAACCTATAAAGATAGGTTAGGTTAGGTTAGGTAGGGTTGGTTAGATTCGGTCATATATCTATGTTAATTTTAACTCCAATAAAAAAAACTGACCTTATACATAATGAAATGGGTAGCTTTATCATTTCATAAGAAAAAAATTAGAGAAAATATATTAATTCAGGAAAACTTGGCTTATTAGGCAAATCGGGCTTTGCATAGCAGGCCGAGTACAACGTTCTGGCTACTAGATACAACATACATATTATATATATATATATATATATATATATATATATATATATATATATATATATATATATATATATATATATATATATATATATATATATATATATATATATATATATATATATATGTCGTACCTAGTAGCCAGAACGCACTTCTCTGCCTACTATGCAAGGCCCAATTTGCCTAATAAGCCAAGATTTCATGAATTAATTATTTTTCGACTACCTAACCTACCTAACCTAACCTAACTTTTTCGGCTACCTAACCTAACCTAACCTATAAAGATAGGTTAGGTTAGGTTAGGTAGGGCTGGTTAGGTTCGGTCATATATCTACGTTAATTTTAACTCCAATAAAAAAAATTGACCTCATACATAATGAAATGGGTAGCTTTATCATTTCATAAGAAAAAAATTAGAGAAAATATATTAATTCAGGATATTAACTTGGCTTATTAGGCAAATCGGGCCTTGCATAGTAAGCTGAGAAGTACGTTCTGGCTATTAGGTACGACATATATATATATATATATATATATATATATATATATATATATATATATATATATATATATATATATATATATATATATATATATATATATATATATTATATATATATATATATATATATATATATATATTGTGACGATAATCTCCTACAAGAGATTGAGCCTGCTCTTCCCTCCAAAATTACGTCTTCACAACTATATAAAAGACTATGGAAGAAATGTCCAACAACGCCAACAACACCAGCACCAGCAAGGTTTGCCAGGGTGAGCAGAAACGTATGCAGCCCGCCACCTGTTCGGACCCAAATCACCAAACTACCCGTTGATCGCTACGGCTCCGCTGATTGGTCGCCGGTCTGGCTGCACCTGCACTCGCCCCCAATACTACCTGATGTCTGGGGTCGCCCCAACATCAGTCCTCAGAATGTTCCGTGCTTTCGTAGCCAGCACACCTCCCAGCTAGACTCTAGAGTGTACTGAGAGAGGTGGTGGCTTTAAGCCAATATTCCAGCACCTCCCACTTACTGTTGTATTGCACTTCTTGTTATTTTGCCTTAACGTAACTTTTCATTTTGTCATTTAAGAATTCTTATTATTTTGATTCATTGATTTTATTATAAGAATTTGTTTGTGCATTATTTTCATGTTTTGATTTATTTAACGTAATTAAAATTTCATTGTTAAAGTTTACTTGTGTTTTGTGTGTCTTCTCCTTACCTTACCACAGACGAAGTTCCAGTTTTTCTATTTTTTTTTATAACTATGTGACGAGGCCATACCCCTAGCCTTGAACAGCCGAACACCAACGCGTTACCGTCACAAGTTATATGGGGGCCTGTCCTAGGAGCCTCACTCAGGTACTGGTGCCAAGTGGTAATTTATGGTAAGCGTATTTAACTCTGTTAACGTAGCTTTACTATTTTTCATTCAATTTCATTTTTTATAAGGTGCGGTGTATTGTGCATTACGAGAGTAACATATAGTGAAGGTGAGACAACTTTGGATTACGTGGTGACTGTAGGCCTCAGTCATACTCTTAATTGGTCATCTCTCCCTCCTTGTTATTACTCGTATTTACCATCTATGTCCCTTGAATATTTCTCATTCTGACAGATCATCATATTGGTACCCTGGTACTGTGGTCTGCCCCGGGTCAAGAGTACCCAATCTTCTGCAATCTGACTGTAGGAGGACAAAGAGGGCCATAGTTCCTCTAGCTCGAACTTTAGTTGCTGAATTGGGACCTCAGCAGCAGTTCTCGTCACAAGTTGACACCTCGCACCCCTACACGTCAGTCAGAGATGATGATACATACAACGGTAGGGAATTAGCTTATTTTTTCAGAGCACAAAAGTTCGCTAATTCTGTAAGTATCATATTAAATTCAGTGGGAAAAACTTGCTTTGTCCTATAGAGACTTGGCAAGGTATGCCTACATTCTTGGACTACCAATTTTACTTTTGAAGCATTTAACTGTTTCATTTGTTTTCGAAACTTTGTTTCATTTGTTAGTAGGATTTTCTTGCCCTTATTCTCTTACATGAGTACCGGGTACAAGATTTCCTGCGCCCTTGATTTAATTTAATCATTTAATATCTTTCACTTAACGTTAATTGTTAAAGATCACACAGGATAGGTGCCAGTTGCCACGTTGTCCTGTTTCTGACATTTCATTATTGAACATTCGTGTACCTTTATTTGCTAATTTCACCATGTTTCGTCTCCAAACTTTCCGTGCAAATCCAGCAGGTGAAATAGGGACTTTAAGTCGTGCCAAGAGGACTGAACTACAAACTCTTGCACATGAGTATCAACTAGAAGTTCCCTACCAAGCCAACAAAAATGACCTACACAACCTGTTGCTGGATTACTATTTAGAGCAAGGTAAGATAGACTCTGAAACTCATGAAACTTACTATATTGCAGAGAAAACTGACTTGGCTACGATGAAACTTAAACTAGAGCTGGCCAAGATTGAACGTGAGCAGCAAAGAGAAGCAGCTGCCATACGAAGGGAAGAGCACGAACGCGAAGCTGCTTTGAGGAGAGACGAACAAGAACGTGAAGCTGCCTTGAGGAGAGACGAACAAGAACGCGAAGCTGCCTTGAGGAGAGAAGAACACGAACGCGAGGTCGCATTACTCCGTGAACGTGAAAGAGTACAGCTTGAAACCAAACAACGCGAGTTGGAAATACAACGCGAACATGACAAGCAACAAGCGACTCTGGCTCTAGAGTGTCGTCAACGTGAAATCGCCTTGGAAACTTCCCACTTCACTCAACGCCAACAAGCTACTGCCAATCTTCCCGTCAGTTTTAATATATCACATGCAAGTAAGTTAATGCCATCCTTTGTAGAAGCAGAAGTTGATGTGTTCTTTACCACCTTTGAAACCCTTGCTAATCAACTCAGTTGGCCTGTCGACCAATGGGCCACACTTCTCAGAGTCCATCTTACAGGTAGAGCTGCAGTCACACTCAGTACTTTGGCGTCTGAGAATGACTACTACACTCTGAAACAAGCAGTGTTGGACGCCTACCTCCTCTCTACTGAAAGTTATAGAAGGAAATTCCGTGACCACCTGAAGGCAAGTACCACTACCTTCCTTGAGTTTGCTAACACGAAACGGAGGTATTTCATGAAATGGCTGGAAGCAGCACATGTCTCTACTTTTACAGAACTCGTCAACCTGATGCTTGTTGAAGAATTCTTGAGACGTGTGCCGCCTCCTGTCCGCCTCTACTTAGCAGATAAAGAAGAAACCGACTACCTGAAGTGTGCTAAGTCGGCTGACACTTACAGCCTCATCCACCGGCTGACACCTGAACCATCCTCCAGTAAGAAGTCGTGGTACAGTTACGAGAAGGTGAGCCCCGATCAAGCTGGTTCACAACTGTACTGCAAGTATTGTAGACTCTATGGACATACCATAGACAAGTGTGGTAAGTCTCAATACAAGGGAACCACTGACCCACAACGACCCAAACCAACTCCTCCTAAGTCCGGTAAGCCTGTGATGAATGTTGGTGTTGATGTTAATGATCTTTCTCTTTTCAGTAACCACCTGTATACTGGAACTGTCTCTGCCAACGGTTCAAATCCGGAGGGACGTTTCAAATTGAAGATCTTGAGGGACACAGCGGCTCTACAATCGATCATCTTGAAGTCGGCTGTGCCCAACATAGTCTACACCGGGGAAACGGTCTTCATCACTGACCTCACTGCTACTACTCCATACCCTCTCGCCAGAGTCCACCTGGATTGTCCCTACGTGAACGGGGAAGTCCAAGTCGCCGTCAGGGAAAAGCCTTTTCCCATGCCTGGAGTGCAACTTCTCCTAGGCAACGACTTGGCAGAAGACCTGCAACCAACCAACCTGATCGTCATGGACAAACCCCAGGTGTGTAACTCTGTGCCAAGTAACCCTATTCTTGAGTATGTTCCAGCAGAGGTTCAAGAGAGTGAAGTTTCTCCTCCGGTTCTCGTGACCACCCGTGCACAAGCCGCACGTCCACAGCCAGCTGACTCTACTGCTACCGCTGTCCCTCAAGACCCTCAGAAACTACCCCCGCATCTGACCAAGTTGGAGTTCCGTAAGTTGCAGAGGGAAGATCTTACTTTAACACCATTGTTTTTCCAGGCCGAGACTCAACCCGACAGTATTCCTGGGTTCTTCCTAGAGAACGACTTGCTCTACCGCCGATATAGACCCAGTAAACTGAAGGAGGAGGACGATTGGGCCAACACCGAACAACTTGTGATTCCCACCAGCCTGCGGCCCAGTATTCTACACCTGGCCCATGGAGCATTCTCCCACTACGGCTTCAACAAGACTTACCATGGGATTCGTCAAGACTACTACTGGCCAGGTATGGTAAACAACGTCAAACAGTACGTTAAACAGTGTCATACATGTCAGATGGCAGGCAAACCGAACGTCTCCATTCCCAGAGCACCACTGATTCCCATACAGGTGCCTGCGGAACCTTTCCACAGACTCATAATAGACTGTGTTGGTCCTTTACCTCGGACCAGTTCAGGTAACGCCTACATCCTAACCATCCTGTGTCCTACCACCAGATTTCCCATAGCAGTTCCAGTGAAGAACATCACGGCTGCTACGGTTATCAAACATCTATTGAAGATCTTCTCTCAATACGGATTTCCCAGGGAGATTCAAAGTGACTGTGGCACCAACTTCACCAGTGATCTCTTCAAAAGAACACTGGAGGAGTTCAACATCAAACAGGTATTGTCCAGCCCCTATCATCCTGCTTCACAGGGTTCTCTTGAACGTAGTCATCAGACCATCAAAGCACTCTTGAAAAAGTTTTGTAGTGAAACCTCAAAGGATTGGGATAAGCAGATTGACCTAATAATGTGTATTTTCAGAAGTCTCCCCAATGAGTCCCTAGGAGTATCTCCTTATGAGATGCTCTACGGCCGTAAGTGCCGTACTCCCCTTAAGGCTTTCAAAGACTCTCTCAGAGATGCCACCTTCAGTGAGCATCAGAATGTGCCCCAGTTTCTTCAAAACCTTCAGCACATTCTAGAGAGAGTCCACCGCTTTGCCCATGATAATCTATTGAAAGCCCAGGTGAGAATGAAGACTCATTACGACCAGACCAGCAAAGTAAGAAAATTCAAGCCGGGAGACTTCGTCCTTGCTTATTTCCCTATCCCAGGTTCACCTTTACAAAACAGATTTTCAGGACCCTACTGCGTCAAAGAGTGCAGGAATAATAATAATTATGTGATAGAGACTCCAGATAGGCGGCGGAAGACCCAGCTGTGCCACGTCAACCTCCTGAAGCAATATAATGGTACTCCTCCCACTGTCTTGATTAACTATTCCACATTCACAGAACCCTACATCCACAGTGAGACCATCCCGGCTTCTTCTCCCGAAAGCACTGACAAGGAGTCGGCGCCTTCTAATTCCAAAATCCTTAATGATCTTCCCAAATGCTTTCAGGATAATACTCGTGCTCCTATGCCCTCTTCTAATTCCACTCTCACCTCGTCAGATAAGCCCTTCATCCTCCATGTCGACGCCAATGGTACCGACGTGGGTGGTGTCGTGATGCAGCAACGAGGCGAGAAGAATACACCTGTCAGCGACTACTGCTACAAGGATCTACGGAACAATTGGCAAGGAGCTACTCTTCCTCATCCTGAAGCTTCAGCACTTCACTCCACACCTGAAAAGTGCTCGGTCCACCATCAATACGGACCACACCACCCTACACCTCCTGCAGCACGCCCACTTCTCATCTCAACGTCTTCTACTATGGGCTTGCTAACTGCAGAAATTCAACCTGGAGACACGCTATACCAAGAGTCTGACAACATCTTAGCCCATGATCTCTCCAGAGTTTATGAAGTAGAAGCAACTCCATCCATTACTCCACCACATAACGACGTACTTCTTCCAGAACCGCAGGCTTCGGGGGAGAGTTGTGACGATAATCTCCTACAAGAGATTGAGCCTGCTCTTCCCTCCAAAATTACGTCTTCACAACTATATAAAAGACTATGGAAGAAATGTCCAACAACGCCAACAACACCAGCACCAGCAAGGCTTGCCAGGGTGAGCAGAAACGTATGCAGCCCGCCACCTGTTCGGACCCAAATCACCAAACTACCCGTTGATCGCTACGGCTCCGCTGATTGGTCGCCGGTCTGGCTGCACCTGCACTCGCCCCCAATACTACCTGATGTCTGGGGTCGCCCCAACATCAGTCCTCAGAATGTTCCGTGCTTTCGTAGCCAGCACACCTCCCAGCTAGACTCTAGAGTGTACTGAGAGAGGTGGTGGCTTTAAGCCAATATTCCAGCACCTCCCACTTACTGTTGTATTGCACTTCTTGTTATTTTGCCTTAACGTAACTTTTCATTTTGTCATTTAAGAATTCTTATTATTTTGATTCATTGATTTTATTATAAGAATTTGTTTGTGCATTATTTTCATGTTTTGATTTATTTAACGTAATTAAAATTTCATTGTTAAAGTTTACTTGTGTTTTGTGTGTCTTCTCCTTACCTTACCACAGACGAAGTTCCAGTTTTTCTATTTTTTTTATAACTATGTGACGAGGCCATACCCCTAGCCTTAAACAGCCGAACACCAACGCGTTACCGTCACAATATATATATATATATATATATATATATATATATATATATATATATATATATATATATATATATATACAGTACTTTCTTTTTTTTCATTATTTTTATTCCACATATTCATCATTGTTAAATTTTATATGTAGAATTTAAACTAGCAATTGTGCAAACAAGTTTGAATAGCATTTACCCTTATCTGTCTCTTCATGGTGATGCAGAATAGGGTGATGAAGTACATAACAAGAATGGGCCAGAAGACCGGAACATTGAATACCTGCAAAACCAGATTCAGCTTGTTAAAACAATTTATGTTGCTATGTAATTTTGTTATTAGACAAAATACTAAAATTTCTAACAATTCAGATACTGATGCCGATTCTCATATGATAATCATTACTGCCTTAAAAACCCAGTATCGAGTGTAATGAAATGCCAATTTCTAGGTAAGCCTCAGTGGCTTCCCTTTATATACCAAGATGGTTACCATTTACAGTGCTAGGTTGCATCAGTAGTCGAGTTATAAAAGCCTACTGGGGATCAGAGCCAAAACCTGGCTCTGAAAAACTCGGCTCTCAAAAACCCCTGCACTTCACAGAGGTGTAGGGTGCAGTGACATTTTGCCACCTCACCAGGAAAGGCAGCCAGAAAGATCATGAGTCAAAACAACCTACTGGTAGATTCAAAATAGACCAAAGCCTCAAAACCTGCCTAAAGAACTTCCCCCCACAAACTGTGTAAACAAATTACAGAGGACCACTTGGTTTGCAAACCCCTTGGGGATGCGACCCATCGGTTATCGTGTCAGTTCAGCCTATCCTCCAAATAGACAGTACGTTTTAATACTAAATGTAACAAGTACATTCCTGACTATCGGCACAATACATAAATACACTTAATCGCCAGCATCGCACCAAAATATAGTGAATATTAGAGTTTACCTGAAAAGCTGAATAGAAAACCACGACGTAACCTAACCTTGGGAGTGTAGGAGGACAAGCATGAAAATAGCATTTATTGCATTTTAATTACAATTAGTACTTAACCTATAGCTATATTGATATTACAATTTTATAAAACTAATAAAACAAAACTAAAGTCTTTCAGTAAATTATAGAGTAACTCAGGATATTTTAAAATTTTGAATAAAATCTCTATTGTTTAACAAAACTGAAAAAGAAATTCTTTATATTTAAAACTTGTGTATGTAGCAGTGAACAAGAAAACTTAAACCTAAAAATTTTGAGTGTATTAACAGAAAATGAGAATATATGGGGAGGTAAATGTAACAGCACAATTAAGTGTATTTATGAATTATGCAGACAGTCAGAAATGTACTTATTACATTTAGCAAAGTACTGTCTCTTCAGAGGAAGGTTTGGTCAGTTCGTAAACGAGAAATTGAGGAAAATGAAGAGAAAAAATTAAATAAATATCTAAGGGAAAAAATTGACAGGTTCATTGCATAAATGTGACAGTATTTTGTTTGCACTCACCAATAAGAGAAGTCCTGATCCACTTCTCCCTCAGAGGAGGCGGAACCAAAGAGCCTGAGCTCAACCCCCGCAAGCACCACTAGGTGAGTACACCCTCACTGCTGCTGGTCTCCCTCCCTCCCACCCTCCAAGTGGCTAGCTTAGTAGATTGCCAGCCAGAGATAGCCTGGAGACTATCTAATACAATAAAGCTTTCATGAAAGAAGTATTTTTATATCTTTTTATTATCCTAATAATACAGTGGCGCCTCGATTAATGAGTTTAATGCGTTCTGGCACCGAGCTCGTCTTGTGAAAAACTCGTCTTGTGAAATAACAAAACTGTCGTCGGAGGTGTCCGAGAACCAGTGGGAGCGCTCATTAATCGAGCAAAAGCTCGTCATTCGAGACATATTTTCTGGGAGTGGCTTGCTCGTTACTCGAAATGCTCGTAACTGGAGTTGCTCGTCATTCGAGGTTCCACTTTATTACTAAACAAAGTCTGTCACCAAAAAACCAGCATTGAATGTAATGAAACACTATTTTCTGGGTCAGACCCGGAAGCTCCCCAGAGCTATCTAGGCTAATATGTAGTTATTAGATTTCTGATATCAGTCAAAAGTGCATGGAGTTCTTGCCTACCGGAACCACGAGCCAGAACCTGGCCCTCTCTCAGAGAGGCACGAGGAGCAAAGGTCTAAAGAAACCCGTGTTGTTGGAAGCATTCTATGTCTGCCATCGACCGGATCCGACACCCAGAAGGGTAAGCACTCTTGCACCGGAGGAGAGCCGGAAACTCCCCTGACTCGGCCCCCAGAGGCCAACGCCAACAGAAAATGAGACCTGGAAAAACAAACCTAAACTAAAGGAGCCACGACCAACCGAGGAAAAAAAAAAAAAAAATAAAATAAAAAAATAAAAAATAAGAGAGCCCGGGCCAACGATCAGGAAGGCACCGGAGGCGCAGAAGCAGGCCGGAGATGAAGCAAAGTACGAGACAGCTTGTGGAATGGAGCAGAAGGAACAACACCGAATGCAAGCAGCAGCAGCTCCGCCAGCCCCGTAAATTACTCAATGACAGTATCTGGCATTAGATGACGGTCCTGGAACAACCATGAAAAGAAAGGACAAGACAACCCTATCAGAGACCGAAGTACACCGATGCATTGATAAGAAAACCGGAAGGACAGCCAGGAAACTCCTTACTGTCGCTGAAGACGAAGCACACAGGTGAGAGACCAACAACGAAGTCACCAACCAGCACACACACAAGTAACGAAAAACTCGAAACAAAAACCCCAAACACGAAACTCGAGGAGAAGAATGAACCAGTCACGTACCTGGCTGGAAGACCCTCGGGTTCAGACACCGATTGATTTAGATTAAGCCACCCAAAAGGTGGCACGGGCATGAATAGCCCGTAAGTGGTGGCCCTTTTGAGCCATCACCAGTATCAATAGATGATACTGGAGATCTGTGGAGGTGCGACTGCACCCTGCGTGACGGGAGGTGTCTCCCGTGAGATTTCAGACACCGAGCAAGCAGCGCCTAAATCATGGCTGGCCTGGCCACCACACCGCCAGAAGAACAACACATGTCCGAAAGGCTCCAAGCGAGCTAGGACCGAGGACACCCTCCAAATGTGAAACAGTAGGAGAGCCAACCTCGAGAACTCGGCAGACGAGACACCCGAAGCGACCAAAACCAAAGAGCCAAGGACCGCACCAAACCCCCCTTGGTTCAGGCAAGGAACCACCGGGAACAGTCCGAAAGGAGCCAGATCTTCAAACCGTGAGCGACCCGAACCTCCGGAGACCAGGAAGTGACCCGAGAGCCCCATACAAGACCCAGCCAAGACCGAACCGGAGAGGGAACCAGATGGGACATCCACCAGTACACCAAGAACCCGAACTCAGCGAGCTGGGAAAGAACCAAACCCCTGGCGAGCCCCAAACCAGTCAGCCAAGTAGACCAGAACCCGAATACCAAACAGATGCAGGCGAGCCACATCGACCACAGCAAGGCGCAAAAAAATGCAAGAAGCCGAATGGCAGGCAAAAGTGGCAACCCCGAAGCCCCAACCAAACTCTGCTTGATGGAGTTCTGGGAGTTCTTCTACTCCCCAAGCCCGGCCCGAGGCCAGGCTTGACTTGTGAGAGTTTGGTCCACCAGGCTGTTGCTTCGAGCGGTCCGCAGGCCCACATACCCATCACAGCGCGGTTGGTCCAGCACTCCTTGAAGAAAACAATCTAGTTTTCTCTTGAAGATGTCCATGGTTGTTCCGGCAATATTTCCGATGCTAGCTGGTAGGACGTTGAACAACCGCGGACCTCTGATGTTTATACAGTGTTCTCTGATTATGCCGATGGCACCTCTGCTCTTCACTGGTTCAATCTTGCATTTTCTTCCATATCGTTCACTCCAGTACGTTGTTATTTTACTGTGTAGATTTGGTACCTGGCCCTCCAGTATTTTCCATGTGTATATTATTTGGTATCTCTCTCATCTCCTTTCTAGAAAGTACATTTGGAGAGCTTTGAGACGATCCCAATAATTTAGGCGTTTTATCTCGTCTATGCGTGCCGTATATGTTCTCTGTATTCCCTCTATTTCAGCAATCTCTCCTGCTCTGAAGGGGGACGTGAGTACTGAGCAGTACTCGAGACAGGACCACATACAAGTGACTTGAAGAGTACAACCATTGTGATGGGATCCCTGGATTTGAAAGTTCTCGTAATCCATCCGATCATTTTTCTGGCTGACGCGATATTTCCTTGGTTATGCTCCCTAAACGTTAGATCGTCGCACATCATTATTCCCAAATCCTTGACATGCTGTTTTTCTACTATGGGAAGATTCGATTGTGTTTTGTACCCTGTATTATGTTTCAGGTCCTCATTTTTGCCGTACCTGAGTACCTGAAATTTATCACTGTTAAAATCATGTTATTTTCTGCTGCCCAATCGAAAACTTTGTTGACATCTGCTTGTAGTTTTTCAATGTCTTCACAGCAGGAGTAATTTCCATGCTGATTTTTGTGTCATCTGCAAAGGACGACACGAAGCTGTGAAGTGTATTTTTGTCTATATCAGATATGAGAATAAGGAACAGTAGCGTTGCAAGGACTGTACCTTGAGGTACAGAGCTTTTAACATCGCTTGGACTTGATTTTATCTGATTGACTGTTACTCTTTGTGTTCTGTTCGACAGGAAATTGAGTATCCAGCGTACTACTTTTCCAGTTATTCCCATTAACCTCATTTTGTGAGCTATCACCCCATGGTCACATTTCTTGAATGCCTTTGCAAAGTCTGTGTATACAACATCTGCATTTTGCTTTTCTTCTAGGGCTTCTGTGATTTTGTCATAGTGGTCGAGTAACTGTGACAGACAGGATCTTCCCGCTCTAAATCCATGTTGTCCTGGATTGTGCAATTCATTGTTTTCCATAAAACTAGAAATTTGATTCCTAATCACTCTTTCAAACACTTTTATTATGTGTGATGTTAGTGCAACTGGCCTATAATTTTTTGCCAAGGCTTTACTCCCCCCTTGTGCAATGGAGCTATATCTGCAGATTTAAGTGCTGCTGGTATCTTCCCTGTATCCAGGCTCTTTCTCCATATTACACCGAGTGCTCTTGCTACTGGTACTTTACATGTTTTTATGAATATTGAATTCCATGAGTCAGGCCCAGGAGCCAAATGCACAGGCATATTATCAATCTCTCTTTCAAAGTCTTCTGAGTTTGTGGTAATATCCGTTATATTATCTGCAGCTTGAATGTCATTCATAAAGAAGCTAGTTCAGGCACTAAGAAACGTCGCTACACACAGTCAGGTGGCGGCTGCTTCTCTCACATTGAAGGTCAGATGCACTAAAATTTCACCCCCAACAATACTGTTTGTGGTGTTTTACAGACGTTATATATAAGTATCTACATGTTTTGTTCACCATAACTGTTCAACTAAGCCAATATAATGCCTAAAGAGCATAGTGGCCACCCCTACCAACATGACAAATCATGCAGATGTTGACACACCCATCACCAAAATGGCCTCCCCCCCCCACTCCTTTTGCTGTTATTACACTGTATATACACATTATATATAAGTATCTACATTCGTGTTCACCATAACGAACCACTAAGTTGATATGCTGAGTGGCAGTGGCAGCCAGTGGCAGCCCGCCACTGGCTGCCACTCCCCCCCTCACCTCACCTGACTCGCCACCATTCTCCTCCCACCATACTGTTTTTGCTTTTATATACAGACGTTATATATAAGTATCTGCATGTTTTGTTTACCATAGTGAACAATTAAGCTGGTATAGTGAGTTCAGACAGTAAAAGGTGGTCACACAGAGTCAGCAGACAACGCTACCTCCCTCCCCACCAAGATTACTTCTCCCACTACAGTGCTAATTATCACAATCCTGCTATTATCAGAATCCTGGTAATTTTTATCACAGTCAGGGATCTTCTGTAAT
Source organism: Procambarus clarkii (assembly GCF_040958095.1). Taxonomy (NCBI): domain Eukaryota; kingdom Metazoa; phylum Arthropoda; class Malacostraca; order Decapoda; family Cambaridae; genus Procambarus; species Procambarus clarkii. Next base: position 4,298,949 of record NC_091175.1, on the reverse strand, counting down.
AATATCATTGCTAAATAATAGCATGAACATGTATATTATGGCATTTTTAGGCGATGCTGTGGTCACAAGCTGAACAGCAGTGCTGTGAGCTCATGCTGCGTGTGTCAGACTTCGTAGCTCACTCAATACTGAGGCCCCTCACACCCAGGAATTTGGCCCACGATTTAAAAAAAAAAATGGTGTCTGTTTACAAGAGCCCTGATGAAGGTGTGGTGAACCCTGTGTATCCGCGGGCCGTTTAAATGTTGCGTAGTACTCCAATACATCATATGATGTGAAGCGCAAGTTACTGCAAGTCACTGAACACATCATATGATGTGTTGCGCAGTTAAAGGGTTAATGCATGGAACATAGCTAAGCTAAAAAAAATATGGTGCTTATATCCAATGACATGTATATTCTTAGTACACTTAAATAGTGTTTTTGCTGTTATTACACTACAGTGCAACCACAATTCGGCAAACTATTTGGGACCCACTCCAGTTCGTTGCGGTGAGAGATTTGTTGCAACAGGTGATGCCTCCAGGTGGTGTTTGCATCAGTGACTTTTTTTCTTGTACACAATAAAAATGCATTATCATATTACATACTGTATCTACATTATGTTACTACTTTACTGAAAAATACTATCATAGTTTTATTTACCTTATTATTGGAGTTATGTCCATCTTGAATTCTCATGGAGTTGTGAATACTGTACAGTAAATATGTACTGTATTATACAGTTAGCACTGAATTGATTATGTAGTTCTGCTGTATGTTGAGTAATACAATAGTTTATAAAAACTATTGTACACTAAAATTAATGCAACTTTAATTTTAACCCTAACACTATGTACTTGAATTTAAAACTTGTTCTAATTGCACACTCCAAACACGATGTTCTTATAACATTTTACAATAACACATTATAACATTTTAACAATCTTGGAAGGATCATTTTTTTCTTGCCCACAGCAGTGTTGATGGCTATTATTAGCAAGGGATTATTAACCCAAGGGTTAAATGTTAAAGAATCATTTTATTAAGAATTGGAAAATCATGATAAATTTCTCTTGATTCTAATACTGATTCTGATCACTGAAGAATACTGGATTCTTCATATTCTCAACACAGATTCCAATTAATTGTCCTATCACTATTTATAATGCATAACATCATCAAGTTATTGAAAGCAGCATAGTATTCCATTCAAAACAAATAATAGGTATTTACCTGAAAGAAAGTACAGAAGAAGGCCACTACAGTAGATTTTGTTACACTGTACCAAAATTTAAACTCGGGTAGTCGTCGCATAAAGGGACGAAATTCTTCATTGACTTTTGTGGGAAGACTCGGTCCATCATCTGACAAAAATGACAACAACATTTCCATTAAAGAATAATTTAATTACCAAAATATAATAAACATTAGACATTAAAAGTAATTACCAGTTTCCAATTTTGAGAGTTTTGCAACATGTAGTACAGTATATTGTAGTAGTACAATACCACACCAAGGTTGGCACTCAAGGTAGGTGAACCAATACAAACCACTGCTGGGTTCAACAGACCAAAGCCTCACAACCTTCCAAATGAACTGCCCCCCCCCCCCCAACAATGGAAACAAACTATAAAACATGAAAACAATGGATGAAACAATGAAAAATAGAAACTGCTCATGCTGTCTTACTAACTCGTGCAGTCAGTTTCTTCCCTGAAGCAGGTATAGTCACACATCTGAAGTATACCAGTATTACAGATAACCACATCCATGGTTGTCTGTAAGCTGTGGCTGGCCCTGAGCCACAGCTTACAGACAACCATGGATGTGGTTATCTGTATCTGCTTTTCAGTTGTGTCTCTCTTTGGACTTTGTCCTGTGTGGTTTTGTTTTGTACACTGATGGTATATCCTGGGCCTGGCATCTTTAGAGATTTTAGAGCTGCATGTGCCTGGGGTTATCTTCTCTGAATGCTTTCAAGTGCTACCACTGCAGTAACAGTTCTCTCTCTCTAAAGAGTTCCTAAGAAGTCCTTCCTGCTTGGAGCAGTCCTTTTCTTGGCCGAGTGTGGGGTCTTGTTGCCCGTCTGTCTCAACTAGAGTCAGGAACGAACATTGGGTGGTGGAGTACTGCCAGTTAGTATGCTTGTATATACAGTACATCAAGGTGAACCTTCACAAGCTGTGTAACCCACACTGAATCGGCATCCCGGCTATTCCAAAATTGGAATATGCAGCAGTTGTATGGCACTCATATCTCAAGAAGAACACCAATGAACTGGAAAAAGTGCAAAGGCATGCTACAATATAGCTTCCAGAATTGAAAAACAAAAGAGTTATGAGGCGAAGCTAGAGGCATTAAATATGTCAGAGATAAAAGAAAAAAAAGAGGAGGAGATATGATCACCACTTACAAAATAATAACAGGAATCTATTAGATTGACTAAAGAACAATTCCTGAAACCAGCAACTTTAAGAACAAGAGGACACAGATTCAAGCTTATGAACAAGTTAAATGAGAAACTGATAGATCAACTCGTCCTCAGACCAAGTCCATCCCATCCAGCGATCGACCCCAAAGACGCATTCATCAATTTCAACATGCTGTTCATTCAAAACAGGAAGTTTCTTAAATATAAATTATTATTATTTTATATTAGCATATTGTGCATATTTACATATTGGTTAGGTTAGGTTAGGTGCTTAGCTTCCGTTGGCGATTATTTATATTTGTAGTATGTGGGTGAAGCATCTACAGCGTTGTGTATTGAACAAGTCATCAGCGAACCACTTGTTGTGGAAGTGTTTGGATGCCATCAGTTGTGAGTCTTGTGTAAACCGCTTTCGTTCATAAACAGGGGGTTTGGCGGATGCATGGAATGGACCTTGACCTTTGTTTATGAGAATGGGCTGGGTAGGGAAAAAAACCATCAGTACATAGTTTCAAAGTGTTATATGAGAGCACTGGGACGACGGGACACCATGAGCATACCTCTCCTCCTGTAACTACTTAGGTAATTACATTCATATTTTTTTTATTACACTCGTCACCATTGTCGTGACACAGCTTAATAGCTCCAGGATCTTTGCATCATATTTGGGTGATAGTGCTGGGGAAAACCATGCTAATGGTGTTTCTGCTAATGGTTTCATTCTCTGTATTCCCTCTATTTCAGCAATCTCTCCTGCTCTGAAGGGGGAAGCGAGTACTGAGCAGTACTCGAGATGGGACAACACAAGTGACTTGAAGAGTACAACCATTGTGATGGGATCCCTGGATTTGAAAGTTCTCGTAATCCATCCAATCATTTTTCTGGCTGACGCAATATTTGCTTTGTTATGCTTCCTAAACATTAGATCGTCGGACATCATTATTCCCAAATCCTTGACATGCTGTTTTTCTACTGTGGGAAGATTCGATTGTGTTTTGTACCCTGTATTATGTTTCAGATCCTCATTTTTGCCGTACCTGAGTACCTGAAATTTATCACTGTTAAACATCATGTTATTTTCTGCTGCCCAATCGAAAACTTTGTTGACATCTGCTTGTAGTTTTTCAATGTCTTCAGCAGAGGTAATTTTCATGCTGATTTTTGTGTTATCTGCAAAGGAAGACACGAAGTTGTGACATGTATTTTTGTCTATATCTGATATGAGAATAAGGAACAGTAGCGGTGCAAGGACTGTACCTTGAGGTACAGAGCTTTTAACATCGCTTGGACTCGATTTTGACGTACCAGACCGATCTGCCGATAGAAGTGGAGCCGTGAGAAAACCCTGGGGTTCGGACACCGAGCAAGCAGCGCCTGAAACCAAGGCTGGGCCGGCAACCAACGTGCCAGAAGGACAACTCTCCCCTGGTAAGTCGCCAAGCAAGTCAGGCTTGGAGCAACAGCTGAACTGGGGAAAAGGGGTACAGGAACCCCCAACTTGACCAGTCCAGCCGAAAGGCATCGACCCCAACGGCCTCGCGATCGGGGAAGGGTGCCGCACACACGGGAAAGCGCCTCGATAACGCCGACGTGAAGAGGTCCACCTCGGGACGCCCAAACGTCCGGCAAAGCCAACGGAAGGAAGCGTCATCGACCGTTCATTCTGTGGAGAGAGGAACGAAGCGAGACAGGCCATCAGCCTAGATGTTGGACACTCCCCGTACGTGAACCACCAGGAGAGCCAAACCCCGAGAATTCAGCAGATGAGTCACCCAAAGCGACCAACCCCAAAGAGCCAAGAACTGCATCAAACCCCCACATTCAGGCAATGAACTACCGGAGAGCAGTCCGAATGGAGCCGAATTGTCAACCCTGCGGGCAACCCCAATCCTCCGAAGAGCAGACCACACCGCCGAGAACTCCCGCACTGTGCTGTGGGCTCGACGGAAGGACGGACCCCAACACCCCTGGCCGGCGTAGTGAGCACTGGTCACAAAACCCCCAGCTGAGAGACGAAGTGTCTGTGAACACATCAAGCGAGGGCTCGGGTAGACGCCAAGGCACTAAACCCCAAAAAACCTGAAGAGGAAGCCGGTAACGCAGCAGCCGACGCAAGGCCCTCGGGGGTCGACCCAGCGATTGCGCGAGAGGCGGAAGGGATGACCCCGAAGGAACCAGAACAGCCAATGAAGCTAAACCCGACCTGGCGAGTAGACCATCACCACGAAGTTCAGGCTCCCACACAGCCCCTCGAGCAACCACCAGGCAAGCCAAGAGCCCACCAGAAACAGATGATGGCGGGACCGCAGCCGCAGGAGAAACTCTGAAGGGAGAGACAAGGTAGCGGTCCGAAAGTCCCAAACGAGACCCAGCCAAGACCGAACCCGAGAGGGAACCAGATGGGACTTCCTCCAGTTCACCAAGAACCCGAACCCAGCAAGCTGGGAAAGAACCAACTCCTTGGCTAGCAAGCAAGCCGACCAGCTGGGAGCCCAAACCAGCCAGTCATCGAGGTAGGCCAACACCCGAACACTTGAGACGCAAACGGGCGACCTCGACCCACGTAAGGCGCGTGAACATGCGAGGTGCCAGGTCCAACCCGAACGGGAGACAACGAAAGTGGTAACATCGACGCCCCACAACAAAACAGACCCAGTCCCGGAAACTCGGATGAATCGGGACATGCCAATAAGGGTCCCGGAAGTCCAGGGACACCATCCAAGCGCCCAGCTCCAACAGAAGCCGGACCTGTGACAGCGTAATCATCCGAAAGGAGGGTCAATGAACCCACGGGTTCAGCCAGGTCCAGTCCAGAATGAACCTCAGGTCCGCACGGGACTGGAAACAGACGGGAAACCCATCTGAGGGACGTCGTCGTTTTGACCACGCCCAAGCAAACCCACTCCAAGACGACCCAACAGAGCGCAGGGGAAGAAACCTGCCCTGCCAACCCCGTTGGAAGCCACCCAACGCCACCGCAGGCCGACAGACATGACCCAAAATGCCCATGAATCGTGGGACCAGGCGTGAGCGAACAGCGCAAGCCTCCCCTCCATCGCCCCGTCAATGGGGCAAACCGCAAAAGGGCCGGCGCCCCTTACAAGACCCAGAACCCCATGCAGAGCAATCACCACGCCGACTAGACGAGGGCGGGTCCAAAGGAGCCGAACCCGAACCTGACACCAGTGGCCTTCCACAACGAGAGGAACCCCGAGCCATGGCACGACCCCTCTGGGAAGACCCCCCATGGGACCCCTGGAGAACCAGCAAGTCCGACATCGAACGACAAGCAGACAAAGCAGCCTGGATGAACTGCGCCACGGCAGACGCCTCAAACAGAAGAGGACAAAAAGGCAATGAGAACCTAAGATCCAGAGCCCAAGCAGATTCCACGGAGGAACCCAGCATCGCCTGCCAACACGCGAGCCGGGAAGCATAGAACAGGGAAACCGCATCCCTCAAAATCTGTGCGAAAAGCTTCAACAAGGCAGCCGACGAATGAGCTGCCGAGGACAAGGCGCCGGACCCCGGGACGGACCCAAGCGCTCTTATATCCTTCACGAGCCAATCCGAGGACAACTCCAGGAGGAAAAAGAACCACAAGGCCGAAGCCAAAAGGCCCCGGGCACGCAAGTCCTCTGCAACAAGCGCCACCGAAAGGGAGGGAACCTGCACATGGAGCTGAACAACGCCAACATCACGTGGAAGGGCAGGGGCAAACAAGCACTTGTTCAGGTACTCAAGATCACCCCCCCAGGAAAACCTGAACCACAGTGGAAGCTTCCCGCCACTCCAGCGTGCGGGAATGACAGAAGGAATGCCAGGCATCCAGAACAAACAAGGGGCAGTCCACTAGCCAGGAAGACTCTGGAACCTTGTAATGGAGCTAGAAAGGGAACGAAGTCCCAAACCTGAATTCCGAGGGATCCATCTCCGAGGCATAATCTGGGTCACGCAGGAGGTATGCTGCAAGGGCCGCCCGCACCACACCAGGTTGGATGCGATAAACCGAAAACCTCCGGAAAGACGGAACTGATGCACCTGGGGGACACGGAACCGAACCCGGGGAGTGGCCAACACCAAATCCAACTCGTACGCAGAGAGGGGAAAAGAAAACCCCACTCCTTGCAACAGTAAGCCTCGCTCAGAGGGAATAAAAACCCAGGCGGGGTCCATCGGGGCCCAAGGCCCCCCAAGTCAGCCCCTCCCCAGCCTCTAGGTCCCCTACAGCAGGACCTGGGGTCGAGTCATCTCCCCAAGCACTGTCCCCACAAGACAAGGACGGTGCAGCCGCAGAAGCCGGAAGAAAGGGGGTCCACTGGCCAGACCCAGAAGCTTTAGCCGGGAGACAAGACTCGAAAGCCTCTGCCCCCCCCCCCCCTCCGGAAAGGGCATCCCTTGAAGCTGCTCGAGTCTCGAGATCAAGGAACCCCTTCCCCGACTCCGAAACCCTCAGACGTTTCGGGGCCAGAAGCAAGGGGGGGGGGGGGGGGAGACCAGAACGAGCAACTGGAGGGGAAAGAAGAGGAGGTGCAGACTGAACCAGGATCGAAGCGACCCCCATCCCCAAGTCCGGGTCTCGAAAAGCAAAGTAGGGCAGCCCCGGGGCATCTGGGAGAACAACCAACCGAGCGCGTTGCAACAGATGAAACCTAGTTGCAACGCTTGCGCTGCCTGTACCCGAATAGAATCATCAGAGGATTGGGTAAATTGAGTCACTAACAAGCAGCACCACTCATGGGACTCGGGGTCGAAAGCATCTCCAACCCAACAGGCAGCGTGGCGGAAGCAAAAACAACGAGGGTCACCCCGAGACAAGGGTACCGAGCAACCCCTCAAACTCGCATGGAGCGAGTGGGGACTCCGAGGTCACATCCCTGGGGGCGCATGGGTCCGATGGGATTCCCAGGGTCCTGAGCGTTTACTATAATAGGACTCGTGCTCAGGTAGTCCCAGGCACAGTGCAGCTAATCGACACCTAAAACTACCAAGCGAACTTCTAGAGCTGAACCCCAGGGAACGTGTACACTAACGGGGACCTAGCAGGGGGCACCACCGAGGAGAACTGTGGAAGGGGCAAACACCAGTGGAATAATGGGGCAGAACCCACCCACAAGGCAAAAATAAGAACAAAACCCTGCAAGAGGACAACGTACCCCAAGGAACAGAGCCGGCCGCTATGTCAGGAAAACGAAGTTGCGCAGCACCCTGCGCCCCTACCAGTGCAAACTGCCTCTTACCCGCTGGTAGCAAGGAAGAACAGAACACCCAGGATCCCAACGGGCAGCCAAAAACCAAACGGTAGAACGGACCAGCAGAGGCAGATCCCGAGGAGCCTGTGCAAGGTGGTCCCAAGCCCCAAGGGCAGTACTTACAGGGCACCTAGGGAAGATAGTCCTAGGCGCATGCAGCTTGAGTACCGAAGATAACTCCTGGATCCCCTGGAAACAAACACCACACACGAAGCACAGTGCTGTAAAGACACTGGAGCCAAAGCACATGACCTCTGCCTATAGAATCAACCTCAAGAACTGAGGTGTGGGTAGCTGGCGTGAGGGATCTGGGGCTCCCCCCTTCCTCCTCCCGGGGAGGGGGAAGTTGCGCAGACAGCGGCGTGGCGACGTGTGACGTCATACTAGTTTGCTCGTTTTCTGTTGGGGAGTTCTATCCACTAGTTCGGTTTTTGGTAGCAATTTTAACCAGAATAGGGGTTTGTTTTGGGGTGTTTACCTTTCTGGGTGCCTGATCTAGTCAATGGCAGACATAGAATGCTTCCAACCACACGGAGGTTTCTATAGGCCATTGCTCCCATTTGCCTCTCTGAGGGGGCCAGGTTCAGACCGTGGTCCCCGGAAGGCCTAAGAACTCCATACACAAGACTGATGCCAAAGTCTGACATTAGCATACTGTGGAGACGAAATCGAACAAAACAAGCATGGTGTTGCGTTTGATTTTCAGTAACATAAATTTCTTTCAAATATTGGATTTACATCAAATTATATTTTTTGGGTTATATATTTAGTTTAGCAACATTATTACGATAATAAGAGCTACAAAAATACTTATTTTAGAACCGATTTATTAATTTTATTATTTCGAAGCCGTAGGTCACTGACCTATGGCAACGAAATTGAACAAAACAAGCATGGTGTTGTGCGCACACGGATTAAACCTGTCCACTCGCGCTGGACTTGTGAGCCACCAATAACATGAATAATTTCTCAAATAGCAGATATCTATCATATTACAGTATATTTTTGGTTTTATTTAGTTTAGTTTAATTAGAATAATAAAGTTATTAAAACACCAGTTTTAGAAATGATTTATTAATCTGAAACGTTCAGAGTCACGGGTCGCTGAACTATGACGACACAGATGAAAGCGAGTGAAACCTCACTGTAAAGCGAGGTTTACAGTACTGTACAGTCTTCCCTTATCTGTCCACCCTCACTCATCTTGTTTCATCACAGAAAATGTATATAAGAAGATTTTCAACACATTAGCTAGCTATTCACACTTCAGCCTTTAAGTTACAAAGATACGTGTGCCACAAATCAGTGGACGAAAATCATTGAAACTCAAGTCGTTCACTTGTGTGGACCACTCTGGCTGGTATTTGGTTAATATGTGTCACTTCTTGTGTGGACCATTTTGGCTTGTGTTTGGTTCATATGGTTTACTTGTTGTGTGATCCAACTTGTCTTGTGAAGGAATTATTAATTGTAGATAGAATGAGACAGTTTTCCACCACTCTGTGAACTCTGTCCCAACATCGTAAGCTTGTGGACCACTTGTGGTTCACTTGTGTGGCCCACATGTGTGGTCCACTTGTGTGATCCAACTTGTAATGTGAAGGAATTATTAATTGTAACCTGTGATGGAGTGGGAAAGTCTTCCACCACTCTGTGAACTCTGTCCCAACAGCGTAAGCTTGTGGACCACTTGTGGACCACTTGTGGGGTCCACTTGTGTGATCAAACTTGTCATATGAGCAAATTATTAATTGTAATCTGTGATAAAATGGGAAAGTTTTCCACCAATCTGTAAACTATGTCTCGACATTGTAAGCAAATCCGAACATCTCCCGCTTCGGCGAACCATTGTTCGTCGAACCGGGTGAGTAAATCCGGCGTGAAAAGTGTGCGAACTAGCTGGAGATTCGTTGAATCGGGGTACATTGAATCGAGGATGTACTGTATACATTATTTCTTATTTCATTTGGTGTGCGTATATTTGAGTTACATTGCATTTCTTGGAACGGATTTAATTTGTACACAGAGGTTCCAATGTACAGTGAAGTACAGTATAGGTCATTACACATCAAACACACACAATTACCCATATACAGTACTTTAAATAAAAATTACAAAATTAAAAGCTTACCGTCCTCTTGTGAAAAGGCTGGATCAATTTTCGGAGTAAGGAAAGCTAGAAAGAGATTGAGGTGGTAGATGCCGAGTGCATAGCAGACAATGTACCATCCCTGCCTCAGCATAATACGCAACATGAAGCCAAGAATCATTACAAGTGTAAACGCCCACCGTGAAGCTGTATGTGGGGTCCATTTGTCTAAGTAGTGCTGATATAACTGAAAAACAGAGAATCTTTAACTTAACGTGACTTTGCTATACAAATATAAATTATATATACTGCAATTTTATGTACTGTACAGTTCTCTACAATATTATGGAAAAATCTTGTATTAATAGCATATTATACAGTGGCCATTCATGTCTATTGTGTTCTTAGCCAGTTGAATTTATCATGTTTGAAGTGATTTTTGGTGATGGTTGTGAAGATTTAGTCTGTGATGGCTGTTTTAGTGGGGGTTGAAGTTGTGACTGTGGTAATAAAAAAAAAAAGCATTGAATATAATGAAACACCAATTTCTGGGTGAGCCCTGGAGGCTCCCTGAAGCTTTCATACACTCATCAGTGCCATATTACAAAGTGCCATCAGTTGCGGAGTTCTATTGGCCTACCTGGGATCACGAGCCAGAACCTGGCACCCTCCTAGAGGTGCAGGGAGCAATAGTCTATGAACACTTTACATTTAATCATAATTGCCACCACTGGGGAAGGCGCACAGAAAGATAGGCAAAACCAGAACAGACTACTGCATGGTTGAAAATGTGATAGTAGCCCCTAAATTGCCAAAAGAACTCCCTGATCAAAGAAAACAAACCACTAAAATTTCATGAAACTAGTGAGAGTTAATTTACTCTAACTGTCCAACCCGTCCTTTTACAAATTTCGCCGCTTTTCGCTGATACAGAGCACCACTTGGTTTCCGAACTTTAGTTATCCGAAACTTCCAGTTTCCGATTGGGGTTGGGGAGTCATGCTACCTGAACAAAGTTAGGAAGGTAGGAAGGGGTCCGCCAAGCGTCACGCCGGCCTGTGGTGGTGGGTGGGAGATGGTTCAGTTTGCCCACTGTGACTTCACAGATTCACAGCCTATTATTCCTATTATTTTGAAATGTCATAAGGCTGGTTGGCACAAAGCCCCAACTGACAGCTGAGGCATCCATGAAAACACTGAGTGAGGGTGGAGGAAGATGCTAGGGAACCGAAACCCGAAAAACTTGACAACACAGGGCTCACAGAATCTGCACCCAACAATCTCGAGTGGTAAAAGTGGCTAACCTGAAAGAACCAGAACAGCTTCTGAAGCCAAACCCTGCCAAATGGGTAAACCAGAAGTGCAAAGACCAGGCTCCCTCACAAGCTGCTCAAGCAACTGCCGAGTCACCTCACTTTCCCTCATTACAGTATCCACCCTATTTAACAGCCTATATGGGGCTGTACCCAGGTTGTTAAATGTGGGCCTCCACTAAATCCAAAGTTGTTGAAGTGTCAGTAATATGTCAGGAAGCATTCGGGTAAGGTATGTTTTATATAACTAAAATGAAATAAAGTTCATTGTGTAATTGCGTTACAAGTTAGTGCTGCGCCGACGGTTAAGCCAGCTGTTGGTTGCTGCATGGCTAATGTGTAAACACTCTCTGATCAAATCCAAATGAGTGGATAAAAATTGGTTAATTCCTATGTAAAGCAAAATATTTTGTGTATCAATCAATGATTGTTAATGTTTTCTCAATAAAATTTTAAAGATGTGTTTTGTTTTACCCTGTACAGTACAGGTAATGTAATTTTGCTATTTTTAATGTTATTACACAGGCTGTGGCAGCCAGGCCATACAATGACGATCGAGCCTTGTCACTAACCCAGGGCTAGCCAAGATGAAATCTTGTAAGTTCACCTTTTTTGCACTAATGATAGAATATACATTTGCAGACTAATATGTAGCTATTGTTGAACAAATATGTTATAATACTGTAATGAAATTGATAAACTGACAATTTTTATGAAGCTGAAGATTACAAAGCTGTGAAGAATACGTCGTCAACTACTACTAATTCACATGTGAGTAATGCACTGCACTTAAATAAAAAAATGTTGACTAACAGCTGTAATGCACATTTACAATTGAAACTTATTTCTGTATTTACACTGTGTACAATGTATTTTTTTGTCAATGCTTAATTATTCATTAACACTTACAATACTGTACTGTACTCTATCAATGCTTTTTACACTAATTTTTATGCATTTCAATCATATTTTATATAATTGTTAGCGGATACTGCATGACTTGCCGTGGGGATTCAGTATTGGCGGGTGCAGCATGACTTGTAGGGCATTCGGTGCCGGCAGATGCTGAAATGACTTGTTGATGGGTCAGCGGATACTGCACGACTTGTTGATGGGAATTTAGCATCGGCGGGTGCAGCATGGCTTATAAAGCGTTCGTTGCCAGCGGATGCTGAACGACTTTTTGAATTCCTAGTGGGTTCAGCATGGATTATAGACGAAAATTTTTCATGGACCGTTGAAATCATGAATTTATAAAAAAAAATATAAATCTGATTAGCTCTGGCTAATGTTGAGACAGTAATGTCCTTGAAGCTAGCTGTGCGAGTCCACTGTAAACAATGAGGACACATGGCCCAACACAGTACATTCATGTCCGTGGGAAAAAAATACTTAAGTGTCTATAGAGTGGGGCCTTGACTTACGATGGTAATCCATTCCCAGAGACGGATCGTAAGTCAAGGTGATTTTTCCCATAAGAAATAAAGGGACTTGAATTAATCCAATCCCCACCCTCCAAAATATTAACTTACAAATACATTTTATATTGAATACAATGTTTTTTTCTAACTACAATACAGTGCATATGTTTATTTTACCTTTATGGAGGACTCGTGATGCGTATGGAAGATGGTGATGAGGGGGAAGGAGGAGAGGTATTATTACTGTTTGGAAGGGGAGTCCCCTTCCATTATAACATCAAGCAGTGATGACTTCTCTGGGGTACACTCTCTCCTACATTTTGGCTGCATACCACTAGGACCTGATTGTGATTCACTGCTTGTTTGTCTCACTAAAAACCTTTCCAGAGATTTTTGTTTTTCCATGTGTTTTAATTTTTGTCTGTAGTGAGGCATCACAGTGTCATTAACCCTTAAATTGTGCATCGCATCATATGATGCTTTGACCGACTTGCAGTAAATTGCGCATTGCATCATATGATGCTTTGGAGTACTACGCATGATTTAAACGGCCCGAGGATACAGGGGTTCACCACACCTTCATCAGGGTTCTTGTAAACAGACGCCATTTTAAAAAAAAATCATGGGCCAAATTCCCGGGTGTTAGGGGCCTCAGTATCGAGTGAGCTACCAAGCCTGACGCACGCAGCATGAGCTTACAGCACTGCTGTTCAGCTTGTGACCACAGCATCGCCTAAAAATGCCATAATATACTTGTTCATGCTATTATGTAGCAATGATATTATTACACAAGACCCCTGACTGTGATAAAACTGACCAGGGTTCTGATAATAGGAAGATTGTGGTGATATTTAGCGCTGTGCTCCATGGAGGGAGGAGTAATGCTGTGGGAGGGGAGGGTAGTGGCGTTGTCTTCTGACTGTGTGTTGCCACCTTTATTGACTGCACTCACCATACCAGCTTAGTGGTTCGCTATGGCGAACACAAATGTAGATACTTATATATAACGTGTGTATAGAGGGTATAAACAGCAAGAGGAGTAGGTTGGGAGCTGCCATTTTGGTGAGGGCGGTGGCGTCATCTGCATGATTTATCATGTTGTTTACCAGTGACCACGATGGTCTTTGGGCACCATACCAGTTTACTTGTACCAGTATGGTGAATAAAACGGGTAGATATTTATATATAATGTGTGTATATAGCGTAATAACACCACAAACAGTATTGTTGGAGGAGAAATATTAGTGCGTCTGGCCTTGAGGGTGGCAGTCAGCTGACCGTGTGAGGTTCTCACACACACTGTGTGAGGTCCTACGTCTTTGTGCCTTTACTCAACATACAAGCTTAGATGTACAGTTATGGTGAACAAAACATGTAAATACTTATATATAACGTCTGTATATAAAGCAAAAACAGTATGGTGGGTGGAGAATGGTGGCAAGTCAGGTGAGGTGAGGGAGGGAGTAGCAGCCAGTGGCGGGCTGCCACTGGCTGCCACTGCCACTCAGCATACCAACTTAGTGGTTCGTTATGGTGAACACGAATGTAGATATTTATATATAACGTCTGTATATAGTGAATAAAAGCAAAAACCAGTATGGTGGGATGAGAATGTAGGCGAGTGAGGTGTTGAGGGAGGGAGGGAGGGAGGGAGTGAGTGGCTGGCTGGCTGGCTGGTACACGGTGGTCACTCCTCGTTACTTTTTGACTCATAATAGCAACTTAGTGGTTCGTTATGGTGAACAAAACATGCAGATACTTATATATAACCTGTGTATATAGTGTAATAACCGACAAACTATTTGTTCACCGTTTGATGAACATAATTGAATCAACAATATGCACACCATATTTTTGAGTACAGCGATGATTCACTCATTTTGTTATATAAATATATCACACTACACACTATTGAATAATATTACAGCAAAAAAAACTACGAAAAATCAATCGGAGACATTGAAATAATTAGGTAATTATCTTTTTGTGGCAACTCCGGCCTGACAGCTGGCGAGCAAGAGACCACCTGGGACGCACGCTGAGTCAGCGCCTGTTTTTTGCCAGACTTCCCCGTCCTATAGCGGGCAATATATGCCACTTACGATTTTTTTTATTATTTTCCCCATGATCAGTGAACACAAATTAACACTTTGGCGTACCCCGCGCGCCACCCCTCAACTGTGCGATTTGGGTCCCAGGGTGTCACGGGAGGCAAGCGTAAATTCTGAAAAGTGTATGCTCTCTTCAACTTTGTCACCTTAATTCTCGTCCTACGAGATTAAATTTGGTATCATTGTGTTCGCAATAGAATTCTCTACATCACTAAATGCATATAAACTCCAAAAGCCCGGCTAATTACCCGCAGCAAACAGAGAAATTGCGAACGAGTTACCCAGGAGCGCGCAAACGCGATAAAATGTTTTCACTATTTTCACTCTGGTCACCTCAATTTTCGTCCTAGGTCTTTCATTTACATCTCAATGGGTTCGCAATAGAATTCTCTAGAGGAACATTAGCATATAAAATAAAAAACCTGGTCACACTCCAACCGCCGACGAGTTGAAGACGGGCCACGCGTTAGCCGCGAGTGAGCGTTCAGATGCCTTCCAGCTACACTCCCAATTCCCGCCCTTTTCAAGCCTTTCTTTCACAATTTTCTTCCTGGAAGGGCCTTGTTCATGATCACTATCCATCGTGAAGTAAGCGTAGATAGTTTCTAAAGCCGCAGTAAGAAATATAGCCACGGAAAATAGCCGAAATGTTCACGCGTTTGAGATGCGAGGGGAGGCGACATTGATCACAACAGTGGAGCAAAAACAATGGGCCGACGGCGTATGCCGAGCCGCCTGCGGGCGGAACAAAGAAAAAGGGAAGACATCGGCGCGCATTTTAAAACCAGTCCCCAAAAAATCGGATAAAAACCTGATTTTTGGCGATTATTTAAAGTGGATGATGCAATGCTGTGTCATCCCCGGCATTACCGACAGTAAACAGATGACGCAATGCTGCGTCATGCCCAGGCGAAAGTGTTAACAGGTTAGGAAGAAAAAAGTTTTTTTTTTTGTATGCGTCTGTGGGTGTCAAATGGTATATAGCCATGCGCCATTTAAGGGTTAAAAAGGTTAAGGCAACGGCCTACTGCACCGTGATTTGGGCGAGTCGTTTCAGCAAAAGTTTGCAATTCTTCCCATGCTGCACACATTTTCTTAATTAATGAGGAAGGGACATTCTGTACTGTCTCCTCCTCCCCTGAAGAAATTTCCTCAGCTGTCCCTTGTTGCTGCTCCTTGTGAGGTTCTTCGGTGGTCAGTTCTTCGCTACGTTTCTCCACCAGCTCGCAACACACAACACTCAGAACATTATGAATGCCACTTCTTTTTCTAAATTTCTCAAAACCATCCCCTGCTCGCCTTAAACTCTTTCGCATTTGCATTAACTGTTTAACATCCTCAAGTGTTTGTGTTCTATGTTTCGTGATTATTGATACGCCTTTTGCCACTTTAGCACTCATAATGTCATTTTTCTTAGCAAGTATGGTGGATATTGTTGACTGAGATTTGTTGTACTGTCTAGCTAGTTCAACAACCCGCCCACCAACTTCATATTTACGAATGATCTCTTGTTTTGCTCTATGGTTATCCTTACATGGGGTTTTCATATGTTGAACCTTACCACTGACTTTCTTGGGACCCATGGCATGATATTAAATTACCTTTATGTTCAAAAAGCAAAAAAATCACCACAAAAACGGAATTTCTTATAGGCGTGATTGTCACTAAGCGAGCAGCTGTCGTAACCGAGGAAGGTCGGCCCGCGTGACCAGGAACCACGCGCTCGGTCGACCCAAATGTGTACCAACAAATATCATTAGTTGACAACACCATCGTATGTCTAGTTGCATTTTTCGATCACATTAACATTGTAACTTGAAATTGAAATTATCGTTAAGTCGGGGCAATCATAAGTCGAGGTGCCACTGTACTATAAAAGGTATTTAATAAGAAAAAAGAATTTGGCTTAATAACAATTATTTCCAAATATTTTATTAATAATAATTTATAATTTGCTTCATTAAACTATAATTTTAAAGAAAGATTTAATTTACAATTCTGGACGATCGAGGTCAGTGGCCGCTTGCCATGTGAGGGCGCGCCAATGACAAAACCAACCCAATACCAACCTATGGTTTTATCGACCACCAGTTCGGTATACAGGCTCAAGGTACCGGTCTTCAAAACTGGTCATTGGTACTGCCGGAATGGTAAATAAGAGGCTGTTAAATTGAATGGATACTGTACCAGCATATGTCAGCACTGGAGCCGGAGTAAGACCGTTGGAGACAGGGAAAGTAGTATCATCTGAGAATCCCAATTTAGGCCTAACCAGGTCCAAACCTGGGATGAAAGCAACTGAGACTTCTGCCTGTTCATCAGGAACCTAAACCTGGTGAGCTGGGAAAGAACCAGATCCCTTGGCTACCACACAAGCAGACTGGCCTGGGAGCCCAAACCAACCAAGTCATTGAGGTAGGCAGAGGGATGTGGCCAGAAACGCTGTCGAGGTGAACTAAACACCCTTGGTGTTTAGTCCCTAAACACCAAGCAGGGCAGATCTGGGGAATTCAACCGGGCACACAATCAAGACCACTGAAAACCTCAAATGTAATGCAGTCGCTGCCTAATACCTCTGAACCTCAACGGAGGAATGAGAAAGACAGCACATGGAAGGGAAGGAGTCCACATGACTCAGGGTTGAAGGTGTCACCAACCCAACAGGCAGCATGGTGGAGCAGAACATATGAATGTTACCAGGTGGTACAGGCGACGAACAACCCTCAAATTCACACAAGGTGAGAGCAGGCTCAGAAAAGGTATCCAAAGTACAATCAAGCCCATAGGAGTTTCCCAGGGCCTAACAGGGTGAATGAGCCCTGCAGGAAGCCTAGGCACTGGGGAATGCTATGCCGGTAACCCAGTAACAGGCAACCAGGGAGAAATGTCGGCACTCCTATGTGTTAATCGAGTAACTGGTCACACAAACTCCAGTATGCCCTACAAGCCAAAAAACACTCCCAACCCAAGAGAAGATAAACAGTCACATACCACTGGTTTACCCGAAGGACGAGGATTTACCCAAGCGAGGAGACCCCCCCCCTTCCTGAAGATAATGTATCTCGAACACCCCAGAAAAAGATAACCCTGACCACACAAGAGAAGTTCTCAAAGAGTGCACAGGGAAGATAACCCTGAGTTCGTGCAGCTCCAAGTACACTAAACTCCTGGCTCAAGTCCACTATGAACTCACCATAGCCCGTGCTACTTGTAACTTTTGTTCCAAGAAGCTGAATCTTAAACAACAAACACTCCTGGCTCACACACACAACTTTATAATAACTGCCCAAATGCAAAGCACCACACAAAAAATGAGACTGAAGCCAGAGTGACCAGGACTCCACTAGGCACCATCAAAATAGAACTGATGGTGGTGGGCTCCACTGACCTGGTCTGCCTCCTTCCTTCCACCCCAAATGAAGGGGGAGGTGGGGCAAACTAGCTCATGCTAGTTTTAAGAAATTTTGGTAGTTTGTCTTCATTGTTTAGCAATTTTGGAGTGTTAGTCTTGTTTTTAAACATGCACAGTTTGTTTTTTAACCGTGTTTAGTTCGCCTATCTTACTGGGGTGCCTTCCCCAGTGGTGGCAATTATGATTAACTTTAAATGTAAAATGTGCATAGGCCATTGCTCCTTGCACCTCTTTGAGGGGGCCAGGTTTTGGCTTGTGGTTTCCAGTAGGCCATATAGAACTCTGCAGATGATGGCATTTTGTAGTACGGCACAGATCAGTGTATGATAGTTTTAGGGAGCTGACAGGGCTTCCCCAAAAAGACAAGGATAAATTAGATGATTAACTTAAAAAATTAATGCTTACTTACCCTGCTGATACTTGTACTTAATCTCTGAATGAGGCCTGGCTGCGAGATTGAGTCGTTAGTTTCTAGAACGTCTTGCATCATCCTGGAAAATACAACACAATTATAAGCTAACCCAAATATTAAACTAGATTAAAATATGAACAACTTAACACTTTCGCGTTCCCTGGGAATAGGCTGACCTTGACCCCCAAGTGAGCCGTTCGTGTTGGCCTACTGCGCGTCAGCACTAAAATGTTTATAATCTTTTCGGGCTGCTGAGCTTAATTTTCGCGGTATGTATTTAAATTTGGTATCATTGTGTTCGCGAGAGAATGCTCTAGAGGAATATATACATAAATTGTCACCAAATCCAACATGAGAACCGCACCAAATAAGAAACTGTGGCGTTCGTTAGTCGTGAGCGTCAAACCGGGCATCAATGTTTACAATGTTTTTATGTTTGCCAACCCCATAATTGTTATTCGTGGTTTATTTTGGTATCATTCTGACCGCAATAAAATTCCCTACATGGACATATGAATATAAACAATAAATAATGGTGTCGCCCCACCCGCAGGAATGTGGGAAGTTGGCTTAGGGTTACCCGCTCCAGCGCGCCCAGCTGCACATGCGCTCAACCACAACTGAAAAGTTTATACTCTCCTTATGTTTGTGACCCTCATTTTCGATGTACGTGTTTTATTTTGGTATCACTGTGTAGCTAATTAAATGTTCTATAAGAACATATGCATAACATTTCACCAAAGCTAACATTACGCCACCACCAACCAAAGAACTGCGTCCTTTGTTTCGCGCTCACGCTAAACTCGGCTAAACTCTCCCCATATGTTTCTACTCTGTGTTTATCAAGTCAAAACTTGTTGCATATGGTTTTGTTTGGTATCACTGTGATCGCAATAAAATTGCCTACACAGACATATCCATAAAAGTGGGTTACATGGGCGCGCCTCACCCCCAAACACGTCGATGCCTCACCCGCCCAAACACCCATTTCCATGTATTTAAAAGCAATTCTGAAGTTAGAAAGTGTGGCATAGGCTCCTCGCACAACGTTCTTTATGTGGTCCTTGGGTGATAGTTTTCTATCTAGAACCACCCCTAGATCTCTTTCTTTATCAGAATTCTTTAAAGATTTCTCACATAATATATAGGTTGTGTGGGGTCTAAGTTCTCCTATACCACATTCCATAACATGGCATTTATTAACATTAAATTCCATTTGCCAAGTGTTGCTCCATATACTTATTTTGTCCAGGTCATCTTGAAGGGCATGACAATCATCTAAGTTTCTTATCCTTCCTATTATCTTAGCATCATCAGCAAACATGTTTATATAATTCTGTATCCCAACTGGTAGATCATTTATGTAGACAATAAACATCACTGGTGCAAGAACTGAACCCTGTGGTACTCCACTTGTGACATTTCTCCAATTCGACACATTGCCTCTGATTACTGTCCTCATTTTTCTATCAGTCAGAAAATTTTTCATCCATGTTAGAAGCTTACCTGTCACCCCTCCAATATTTTCTAGTTTCCAGAACAACCTCTTATGTGGAACTCTGTCGAAAGCCTTTGTTAGGTCCAGATAGATGCAGTCAACCTAACCATCTCTTTCCTGTAATATCTCTGTTGCTCGATCATAGAAATTGAGTAAATTTGATACACAGGATCTTCCAGATCGAAAACCATACTGTCTGTCTGATATTATATCATTTCTCTCCAGGTGTTCTACCCATTTAGTTTTGATTAGTTTTTCCAATACAGTACTTTCACTATTACACTTGTCAATGATACAGATCTATAATTGAGGGGTCTTCCCTGCTGCCACTTTTGTAGATTGGAACTATGTTAGCCTGTTTCCACACGTCTGCTACGATTCCTGTACACAGGGATGCCTGAAAGATCAGGTGAAGTGGAATGCTGAGCTCAGATGCACATTCTCTCAGAACCCATGGTGAAACTCCATCTGGGCCAACTGCTTTGTTCTTACTGAGCTCCTTTAGCATATTTTCCACTTCATTTCTAGACACCTCTATACGCTCTATGTTGTTCTCTGGAATTCTTACTGTGTCTGGTTCTCTGAAGATTTCAGTTTGTACAAACACACTTTGGAACTTTTTATTTAATGTTTCACACATTTTCTTTTCATTTTCTGTGAATCTATTTCCCATTTTCAACCTCTGGATATTATCCTTTACCTGCAATTTGTTGTTTATGAATTTGTAGAATAGGCCCGGTTCTGTTTTACATTTATCCGCTATCCCTTTTTCAAAATTTCTTTCTGCCTTCTTACTGCCGTATAGTTGTTTCTCGCATCTTTGTATCGCTGGTACGTTTGGGGGTTTGGCCTCTTCCTATACTGATTCCATTTTTGCGTCTTTTGGCCTCTGGCCCTCTCACAATTTCTGTTGAACCAATCCTGTTTTCTGGCCCTGCATCTGTTTTGGTATGAATGTTTGTGTGCCTTCCTTGTATATTTTGCAAAATTTGGCATACATTTCATTTACTTCCCTGCCTAGCAACAAGTCTGTGTTGGTGTTGTGTTGACCCCGGCGGCCTCCCAGTCAGGGAAGGGCACCAAATATATCGGGAGACGCCTCGACCATGCCGACGCGAAGAGATCTACTTCCTGAGGCACGAATGTCTGGCAGAGCCAACTGAAAGAGTCTGCATCAACTGTCCATTCCGTGGAATGGGGAATGAACTGGGACAGGCCGTCTGCCAGGACATTGGACACCCCCCGAACGTGAACTGCCAGGAAAGCCAAACCCCGAGAACTCGGCAGATGAGTCACCTGAAGCGACCACCCCTAAAGAGCCAAGGACCGCAGCGAACCCCCGCGGTTCAGGCAATGAACCGGCTCATGGTCCCTGGTAGGCAAGAACTCCATGCACATTGACTGATGCCAGAAAGCTAATATATCCATATCAGCCTGGATAGCTCTAAGGAGCTGACAGGGCTTCCCCCAGAAAAGCTAACCAAACCATTGGAATAATCAAGCGTTCCTTTGACTTTAAGGAAAAGAAGGTAGTGATTCAATTTATAAATCTCTGGTGAGCCCCCATTTGGATTCCTGTATCCAAGCATGGAGACCACTTCTTCAGAATGACATATTGTAGCTGCTCTGGAGAAAGTGCAACACTGGGCAACAAAAATCCTTCAGAGCCGTGTCAACTCCCATATCAGGAATGCCTGAAGGTCACAGGGCTAACAACACTACAAACCATGCATGACAGGGCAGATCTCAATGAAACTTAAAATACTTAACAATTTAGAGGATGTTGATCCGGAAAATTTGTTCAATAGGTCAGATGTAACACAAACAAGTAACACCGGTTTCAAGCTCAACAAGCCACAATGGAACTGCCTACCCGCCGAAGCCGTAACTACCAAAACGCTGTTAAATTTTAAAGTACAACTGGAAAAGATCATCAAGGCAAATAGGGGAGGGGACCGTTGACAAGCCGCTGGCTTCCTGTCCCTGTCGAGACCACCTGTGTTAGTGGTCCTCAGGTAAATGGCTCCCATGACTTAAGAAAATGAATGTTGAGAAAAAGCTGGAGGAAAAGGAGGGGATACGAACACTATGCACAGTACTAATACATTTTAGACTATAGTTAGGCAAGTGAATGTTAGGTTAGGTAGAGAGGAGGACAGATCTGGTAGGGGTATGTTAGTATCATGTTATCTTAGACAAGGAACAACGTTCTTTAAAACCTTTTAAAACGCATGTGGTGGGTAGGGTTTCCCTCACAATGTTATGAGACTTCTAAATAGCACAGATTGCAAGACTACAAATCACAATTAAGAATAGAAGTGAATAAAACAGCTTATTCTTTCACATACCAACAAACCTCAACAAGAATATAATGAAAACTTGTTGCACAACAGGCTAAGAATTGCTTTCCCAATGATCAGATAAGTACGTTTGGGCAAAGAATGTTTGCCCAGCAATTAGGAGAGGAAGTGGAATATCTCACCGGAGTGTAGGGAGGAGTGGTGTGGTGAGAGGAAGGCTGCACAGTACAGGCCCGAGCAGTAGCGTGATCACAAGGGTGTAGGGAGGGGTGGTGTGGAGAGAGGAAGGCTGCACAGTACAGGGTGTAGGGAGGAGTGGTGTGGAGAGAGGAAGGCTGCCTTAACAACACCACAATACCGGGCCAGCAGTAGCGTGATCACAGGGGTGTAAGCAGGAGTGGTGTGGAGAGAGGAAGGCTGCACAACATACAATACCGGGCCAGCAGTAGCGTGATCACAGGGGTGTAAGGAGGAGTGGTGTGGAGAGAGGAAGGCTGCACAACACCATACAATACCGGGCCTGCAATAGCGTGATCACAGGGGTGTAAGGAGGAGTGGTGTGGAGAGAGGAAGGCTGCACAACACCGGGCCACCAGTAGCGTGATCTCAGCTTGACAGGTCACTCTGACACTCCTCGCCCCCGCTATACTACCCCTCACTCTTCCCACCCTAGCCTCTTTACCTTGACCACATCCTTAACTTTGTTATCATCTATAGTAATGACCTACATATTTCTTACCTTTCTCCTACAATATGAATTCTGTTAACTGTAAAAATTGACCAGACGTTTAGGTACACCGGAAAATACGTGTCTGTAACTTCACATAAATGCCACATGTCACAAATACACAAAGGTTATTGATAATATTATTTTTTAATTTAACTCTTCAAGCACATATAATGTACCTAATTAGATAATATAGCCTTTAAACCGCAGGTAGCGTGCCCCTGTTAATTCAAACAGAGGTGAACCCATAGGAAAAACTAATGTGGTAGAGGTGGCAGCAGCGGTGACGTCACGTCCGGGGTGATGGCGAGGATCAGCTGAGTGTGTCGTCTGCCGCCGCCGCACGCTGGCCGCCGCCACCACACCTTCCCCACACACGCTCGCCTCTTACTTTATGCCTCATACCGCTCTCTCCTCTTATAAAACAACCTAAACAAGACGTACTGAGCAAATTTAAGTTGGTGCGCTCTCACAGGCAATCTTCCGAGCGTATAACTTTGTTTTCTTGATCCGTACTGCACACAGGCCAAGAATAGGCAGTGATGGGTTCGCCCTCGACCCTGTGTGGAGTAAGACCTGGTGTAACGGCCTCGCACTATTAGTCTGGCTATGCAGCAAAGAAGTCTCCCTCATAACCAGAACTACCAGCTCACACTGACAATTAACATAGTTCATTGTAAGTACTGAAGACTGATGGATTTTCATCTGCAGTAAATACTATACAGTTTACAAAATGTGGTTCGAATATTGACCATAAACTATTCAAATTTCCGTCTGGGATTGTCAGTAAGGTGCACAACCTTTTTTTTTTTGAGATATATACAAGAGTTGCTACATTCTTGTACAGCCACTAGTACGCGTAGCGTTTCGGGCAAGTCCTTAATCCTAAGGTCCCTGGAATACGATCCCCTGCCGCGAAGAATCGTTTTTTCATCCAAGTACACATTTTACTGTTGCGTTAAACAGAGGCTACAGTTAAGGAATTGCGCCCAGTAAATCCTCCCCGGCCAGGATACGAACCCATGACATAGCGCTCGCGGAACGCCAGGCGAGTGTCTTACCACTACACCACGGAGACTGCCTGACCGCCTGTGGCCATACCTGATGGTTGAGGTACTGCTAAAGTGCCTACTTCTATGTTGTCTTCGCTCCCAGTATCTAGTTCCAGTACACACTATGGAAACAATACAGCACACACGGACTGTATCCAATATTACACTACTGCCAGCTGGCCTTATCCAAGTCTCTGTGGTGTAGTGGTAAGACACTCGCCTGGCGTTCCGCGAGCGCTATGTCATGGGTTCGTATCCTGGCCGGGGAGGATTTACTGGGCGCAATTCCCTAACTGTAGCCTCTGTTTAACGCAACAGTAAAATGTGTACTTGGATGAAAAAACGATTGTTCGCGGCAGGGGATCGTATTCCAGGGACCTGCCCGAAATGCTACGCGTACTAGTGGCTGTACAAGAATGTAACAACTCTTGTATATATCTCAAAAACAAAAACAAAAAAATATAAGCCTAATCCAATTTCTTGAGAAGTAATTATCTTGGTTTTGGATATATTTGTAATATTCTATTAATAAAATCTGCATACATAATGAGATAGAGAAGTACATTTTCAGGTAGAAGGGTTGCATATGAAAGCCACTACATACAGTAAAGCTGTACTATAGGCACTTTAGGTAAAACTTAAAATAATCCAGTTAAAATCTGTTACATGTTTAATGGGGGTAAACTCCCAATACTAAATGAGAAGTAAGCCAAATTGCATAACCAGCATATTCCTTCCAAAAGGTTATCTAGTAACATGTACATGACAGTAACAGGCGTACAGAGAATGATGACAATCATTCTCAGGAATAAGTAACATCCACATGAAGAGGTTAAGCTATAGCTTAATTTTCATATTCCTGAAAGTCAAGGGAAGAGTGGCGGTGAGGGAGGGTGTTGTTAATATGGTTCACTTGTGTGATCCAACTTGTCATATGAAGGAATTATTAATTGTAACCTGTGATAGAATGGGCACTAACACAGGAACAAACTTGGAATGCAATTACACAAACTTTATTTCATTTTAGTTATATAAAATTTATCTTACCTAAATGTTACTTGAAATATTACTGACACCTTCAACAACTTCGGAAATACCAGAGCCCTGGAAATAATGACCTGGGGTACAGCCCCATATAGGCTGTTAAATCAAGTGGATACTGTATTGGGTACGTTATGAGGTTCCGGAGTTTTCCTGGCTAGCAGACTGTCCTTTCTTCTCTCGGGAAGAGTGGCACGGGTTTTGTCGGAACCACACGCTTGAATAGCAGGAGGCTGCTACCGTTCTGCAGGTTTACTGAGGGGCAATTTTGAGCGCCTCAATGTGTCCCTTTTCAGCCCTGTGCTTCCTCAGGATGTTGGCCTTGTGCACAGAGTTTCCCACCCTTTTGGCTGCTTTGGTCACTGAGGATTTTCATGCCTGCGGGCATTTGGCCTCAGTCTTGTGCTTTTTTTCCCTTCTCGAGTTGTCCTCGGACTGGCTTAATGAAGACGTGGCTTGAGGAGGATGGGCTTTCGTCTGGGGCACTGGTGTCGGCTGCATGTTGAAGTTGTTTGCACCGATACTCCGGGAGGAGGTGTGTGTATTCTTTGCCTCTCTCCTCGTGTGTCGCAAGTCCATCCTTGCTCTCTCGTTGGAATCCGCTTGGGCCCTGGCTCTTAGATTTTTGTCGCCCTTTTGTCCTTTGTTGTTTGCTAACAGTGCTGTGACTCTTCCGGGAGGCTGTTCTTAGGCCTCCTGGAAGGGTCGTGCCAGGGAACCACGTGCCAGGGCTTGTGGTTCTTCTGGTCGAGGTGGGCCCTTGGTGCCAGTTTGAGCAGGCGCTTCCTTCGGAGCTATCATTGTCTAGTTGGCACAATGCTCGCTCTGCTTGTCAGCTGGCTTCTCATACGAGGCCAATTCGTGAATCTCCCCGTTGACAGGGCACTGGGGGGGGGGGAAGGCTGACTGTTTCCCCACTTGGTCCCACGATTCATGGGCGTTTGGGTCATGCGGCTCCTCCTTCGGGGGGTTCGGGGGCTCCCTTTCACTCCATCATGTCATCCTGGAGTGCCATCTTTCGACCACTCCCAGGCCTGGGTGTGGTCGAAACGACCTCATCCCTACGGTGGGTTTCTCACCCATTTCCAGTCCCAAAACGGGACTGTGCAAATCTTCAGTTCATTCTGGACTTCCGGTATATGCGGTGCCTTTCCCCAACTGCGAGGCAGTTGAGGGTCAATGCCTTTCGACTGGACTGGTCGAGGTGGGATTACCTGTACCTCTTCCCACAGGTTCGGTTATTGCTCCAAGTCCTGGCTTGCTTGGAGACTTACCAGGGAAGGGTAATCCTGTTGGCCCCTTGGTAGCCGGCCCAGCCCTGGTTTCAGACATTGCTTACTCGATGTCCGAACCTGAGGGTCTTCCTGTGGCTCTGCCCCTTTCAGCAGATTGGTCCCGTCCGGTACGTGACTGGTTCTATCTTCTCCTTTGCTCTTTGCGAGTTTTTTTTTTTTTTATCTGGGTTTACCACCACTTGTATGGTGATCAGGTGGCTTCGTTGATGGTGCCCCACCTGTGAGTTTCGTCTCGGCGGCAGCATGAAGTTTCCTGGCGATCTTTTTGACATTCCGGGAAACCGAAGTGGGGCTCCACAGAAAACCAGCGTTGAATGTAATGAAACACCATTTTCTGGACGAGACCCAAAGGCTCCCGGGGTATCCCTCCCTCCCTCCGGTCGGGTTTTTTTTTTTTTAAGCCTCTGAACTAGGGTTGGGTAACTAGCATGGGAGGTCTGGGAACCCTGCTTCCCACTCCCTGGGAGGGGGGAGTTGCTTAGACAGTTGCGTGGCGGCTGTTGTGACGTCATGCTTATTTGCTTGTTTTCGATTGGGGAGTTCTGCTTGCTAGTTCGGCCATGTAGTTCGGCTTTCGGTTTGTAATTTTTAAACAGCTGTAGTTTGTTTTGGAATTCCTACCTTTCTCGGGGCCTGACCTGGTAGATGGCACATAGACTGCTTCCAACTACACAGGGGTATCTATAGGACATTGCTGCTTGTACCTCTATGACGGAGCCTGGTTCCAGTGCTCATCCCCAGTAGGCCATATATTAGACCTGTTGCCACGGTGTAATATATATACACATCAGCACGGTATAGCTCCAGGAAGCCTCCAAGTCTCACCCAGAAAATGGCGTTTCATTACATTCAACGCTGGTTTTATCTCTGGTGGTGGTATTACTCCCATTTCCCACTCTTCATCAATACATACTCTGACTCAGCACTTAAAAAACCCATGCTTGCTGATTACACTATGCTATCCATGGTGCTCCTTGCAATGTCCTTCTGCCATAATCAAATAAAGGTATTACTTTTTTCTTTAAACTAATATTTGAATTCACTTAAAAACATCATTACCTGTAATAATTTTTGTTATCATAACTGTAATTTAACCATACCCTTCTAATTAAGAAATGTTTCTTGAATTGCTACTAAGTAGTTTTATTACACAATCCATCAGGTACGCAGAATAGTGGGTGTGCTGGTGTCATTGGCACGGGGGCACATTTCCTTTGATGATGTCAGATACATGCTGGAGTATCCTTCCCCGAAGAATTGGAATTCATGCGTGGAATCTGCACCTCCATATGGTTTGTTTCTTTTGAATGTTGAGTATCCCCAACATGTTCTTTCTATGGACAGTTTGTAGTGTTAATGATACAGACATTTTAAAAGCACAAAGTGATAACAATAATGATGATGATGTGAGATAGAAATAAGGAGAATGTAAAGCATTCAAACATACTCTTTATAAGTAGAAACATGTTTCAAATACATGGAAGTTGTCTTTGGATATTCCATATAATATAAAAAGTGAGTTACTGTAATGAAAGTGCAGCCAAGTCATTGTACTGAAAAGTATTGTAATATTGGAATAAGGATTTTTAGAACAAATCTCATTTTATAATTATCATAATTTCATAATTAATTTGTAATTGTTGCAGTTGCAATAATGTCAAGTTTAGCACAACAGTTGGCTGCCAAAAAAGGATCTTTGCATCACATTCAGACTCTAGTAACTACACCTGATGGTCAGTCTGTGATTGAAGAAATGTGTTCTGATGGATCTCACAAAGTGTTGGCTGTACCTTCTGTCAATCCTGGCTTTGTAGTTGATACTAAACCTGATCTTCGTTATGCTCATATCCTCAACAAAGTCATCTTAGGGTCTCAAGATGTTGCTCATGACCTTGATATTCTCACCACTAATAAAGTTACACACATATTGAATGTTGCTACTGGGATAATAAATCTTTTTGAGGGATGGTTTACATACAAAACCAAAGAAGTGTTTGATGTGCCAGGATGCCGGATAATTGATATTTGATGAGTGCTGTGATTTTATCCACACAGCAGTTGTCTCGGGTGGATGTGTTCTGGTTCACTGTAATGCTGGCGTTTCACGCTCGGCCTCCATTGTAATAGCATATCTAATGAGACACTACAGTATGAGTTTTGATGAAGCCCTTAGATTTGTAAAATCAAAGAGGTCATTCATCAGGCCTAATGCAGGCTTTCTTGAGCAATTGAAAGAATATGAAACAAAATTGGCCTTATTGTAATCATTCATCATTTATTATTAACCAATAATTTTGGCTATTTTTAGTGGCAGACACTGGAAAGCTTAAGTAGAATTTATTTTTTGTTTAATAGGGGACAAAAATATATTACTTAATTAACCCTCAGGCTGTGGTCATCGACCTGTGTTGATTCATGGGGTAATATGGATGTTGTTATATGACGATTTAAACAATTATTGTCCGGGTTTTACACATTTTGATGCAGATAAGGATATAATAGGTCTATGGGGATGTAATGGCATTTACATTGTCCTTTGAAATAAATCCTGCTGCTATTTTATGTTTACTGCCATTTCATGTTTTTCATCATGGATGTTACTAGTCATATGCAGTCATCATCATATGATGATTTAAACAATTATTGTATGTATTTTACATGTATGATGCCAATATGGATATAATTGCTCTCTGTGGATGTAAATAAAGGAAACCAAGCGATAAAACAATCAGTGAAACATCAGAGGATATAACAGGAAAATTAGCAAAGTCCTGCACAGGGTGTTGACATGTGCCTGATGCAGCCTTGCAGAGCGCCTACACCCAAAGAAACGACAAGTGGGAGCTTCCTGTCCTTGTCAAGGCTACTTAGTATTAGTGGCCCTCTGGTAAATATGTCAGAACATCTCGGATAAATTAATCGAAACATACAACAATGAGCCAACCGAAGGCAAACGCCTTTTACATTTCCACTGCATACCCTGCAGTAAGCCTAACAAGGGCCTAAATGACCCAGGCACCACCAACAATGATATGGATGAAAGTAATGAGGAAATCAGAGGGATAAACACTTGTGACATGAGGGTCAGAAAGTTTTGATGAAACAGTTTATGGAATTTCAACAATCGTTAACTAACAAATGTGTAGGCATAATTTCTGAGGTAAACCAGGTGAACCTAGGAGGAAATCCTTTACTCAGGGAAAATGCCCTGAATGCAGGCAGAGTTGATGATAGTAAAGTTGAAGATTTGGCGGGGGCAGCAGAAGCCTTGGATAAAAAAAAGCTAAGAAATAACCTCATCATAAGGAACCTTGCCAAAGTAGAGGATAAAATTGACCAAAAAATCATTGAGGAAATGATAGTGAAACTAGTAGGTAGCAAGGAAAATCTTAGTCTATCCAATGTGGAGAGGTTACGTAAGCCTGAAGCGTGTATAGTACTCATAACCACTGTAAACTTTGAACACAGAAGGAAGATACTAGCCAGTGTGCTTAACCTAAAAGATCTTAAAGGGTATAACCATGTCTATATCTTCCCAAACCAAACAGTTGAACAGCAGGGGTGCCATAGGCACAATCAGAAAACACTGTATAAACATCAGAGGTCCACGGTTGTTCAACACCCTCCCAGCAAGCATAAGAAATATTGCCGGAACAACTGTGGGCATCTTCAAGAGGAAACTAGATTGTTTCCTCCAAGGAGTGCTGGACCAACCGGGCTGTGGTGGCTATGTGGGCCTGCAGTGTGCTGCAAGCATCAGCCTAGTGGACCAAACTCTTACAAGTCAAGCCGAGGCCGGGCTTGGGGAGTAGAAGAACTCCCAAAACCCCATCAACCAGGTATCTAGGAAAAAAAAAAAATACAAAGTACTAAGAGGAAAGTTAATGGAGTTAAGGAACCTAGATTCAAACAGATTCAAAGCTAGTGATCAGGAGAGGACAGGTGATCAAGATAGTAGATGGAGGAGAGGACGTAGTCCTCCACCCAGCCAGGCAGAACTAACACCCTATATATCTCAGAAGACAAACAGGCACAAAACCAGATTGACAACAAACAGAAAAATAATGTACAGAATCTAGGAACACACTTTCAGCCCAACAGGAATAATGAAAGAA